>NC_056741.1:1878442826-1878515326 GCF_019279795.1 Protopterus annectens
CATAACCTGTTGGCTAGCTATTTTCTGTCTGTCCCCTGTACAGATGTGCAGATGTCAGGTATTCATTTTGGCTGCTTACATGCAATCTCTGATTGACTGACACTGACATGTCTGCCCAGCTGTGTTATGAATGCAACAGCTAGGAAACCCCACTCTGCATGTACCATGGATACCTCAACCAGATTACCACAGTCAATGGAACATGTTTGGGTACAGGTCCCTAACCCAGACACTGGCCATGTTATGCAATAAATGTTGCATACATGTAAATTGGAGCACCTCACTGGCCCTCTTCAGGAGAAAACCAGATGAGTGGATGTTGAATGTAAATGTCACCCTGGGGATCACTCAAGTGGCATCATTTAATAGATGGCCTGCTGACAAATGTCAGGTGGCATGATACCAGTGTACTCATGTGCCCTACTCTTCTCATCTCTCCATGGACATTATCCTGGTACACATCTAGGAACACCTGCAAATATGGGCCTCAGTACTGACAAATGTGTCTGTGTGCATTACTGAGTATCACAGTGTCTGTAAACTTGTAGGTGAAAATACTCTGAAGACCTTCTCACCCACTACACCCCCATTGCTATACTTAGAAAGGGCTGCTGCTGTAATTCACATTAAATGTACCTTGTGACACTCTTCACCCTATGGGCTACCTGGAGATTGCAGTACCAGCATAACACCATTCTACAAATGGGTAGATAGGCATGGGTTACTCTCTGAGTCCTGGCAAATGTGAGTATATGTGTGTGTGTGTGTGTGTGTGTGTGTGTGTGTGTGTGTGTGTGTGTGTGTGTGTGTGTGCATATTTGTAGATGACAGCATTCTGAGGCCACATTCTCTAAAAACACTAAACATTGCCATACGTTATAAGTGATGATGATGTTGCTGACATTAGGAGAACCATGATAAAACCCTCACCCTACTATCCCTGTGGAATGTGCAATAAATGCATATCCCTTTAGCAGCAATAATTAGATAGCCAAGGGTTTGTATTGCAGTCCTGATCAATGTGTGATTGTGGGTATGTCAGAGCATTATCATGGGTTTCAGTGAGTACAATATTCAATGTGGGGTGGGGGTGCTGGGTATAATGTCTTTACACCATGGTACCCCCAGTACATGTCCCAAGGCCCACTGTATAAGGACTGATGTCACCATCAATGATACAGGTAACTGATGACACTATCCAGCCCAGTGATGCATGTGCTGTGTGCAAAAACTCTGTAACAGTATGGATTCACTGACAAGGTAGTCAGCACTGCTAAACCTGGGTCTGTCAAATGTGTCTATGACTGTATGTGTTTGTCAATGTGTATATGACAGTATGTTATACTATGTATTGTCCATTAACACACAGTACATCGCCCATTCACATACTGTGCAAGGCCTGGTGATTTTATTTACTTTACAGGATCTTCTGGACACACCTTACCCTACAAGCTCTGTAGTGTGTGCAATTAAGGCCAAACACATTAGTAGCAATAAGTACCTAGGTAGGGGTTTTACTCTCAGTGTTGCCAAGTAAGTGTGTGTGTATGTGAAGGGATCTATGACAGTTTGCAGAAAATATATTTCCCAGGAGATCATTTGTCTGAGAACTAACTGGCAAAAGGTAACATTTCAAAGCAATCATCTTGTGGAAATTCATTCCATCAAAACTAGTAGTGGATGTGTAAATGCCTTATTCCCCACTGTACAGCTGTACAGTGATACTGGAGTTGGTATATATAGTTGGGTGTGGTTGTTGTGGGCACAGACACTCACATTAGGTTTATTGTTGTGTGTAACCCCCCCCTCTTAGTGTGCTGTTATACTGTACAGTTTATGTTAAGAGGTTAAGTAGTTTTTAATCACACTATGTGTGGTTCTACACCACCCCACACCCTCCAAAGTGGGGGGCACACAGCACACCTATGCTTACCAACTCCAGGATTGCACTACATTAGGGAAGAGGTCGTATACCCTGCCAGTAGCATTTTCAATGACATTAAGCTGACAAACTGATTATTTACTGATGTAATGTTTTGGCAATTTAGTCTTGGTGGAATTACAACTTTCAAAGCTTAATGTAGATATGAGGAGTATACACACCCTTGTTTACATACCAGCCTCTTCTATGATATCCAGTGGGGCCACAATACTGCATTTATTAACATTACACACACCTGATATGTGACATATGGCTTGTGCAATCCAGTGCAGTATCAAATGAATGTGTTAGTTGTCCAGATGCTGAATGAGATGCATACAATATGTGGGTTGCATAACTGTGCACACCCTTAACATGATGGTTTGTTGAAGCACCTGTTAAGTGAACTACAGCAGTCACTATTCCTGTAAGGGGTATTCTAGCATGGCCCATCTTCACTTGCCATTATTTGGTCAGTCTGCCCTACAAAGGTCCCCCAGCTCTGCCAGATTGCATGGTCATCTCATGTGCACAGCTCATGGAAGTCACACAGTGGCTTCACTATAGCTGTAGAGTCTGGGTTATGTCTGGCACAATTCATAACCTTGACTGTGTTCAGATACAGCCATTCTTAGTGAGCTTTGGATGTATGCTTCAGTTCACTGTTGTGTTTCAAGCTAACACCCCTCCCCATCATCAACCTTATAGGAGATGCCTGACAACTATGGGCCACATGAGTGTTATTTTGCAGTGTTCCAAATTCCAAACACTATGTCTACCAGCCTACTTTCAGCTAATGAACAATGACCCTAAAGGTGTACACTGGCACCAGCAAGCTAAAAATTGGGGATGGTGGCCCTGAGGTGGAGTAAGGTGTTGCTTGTGCACCACACATATCTTTATGAATACTGTCTGTAGGTTTCAGCCTTGGTCTTGGTACACCATTACACATTGCAACACATGCCTTTAAGAGACTTGATGTTATGCATATGCTACCTGTAGAGAGCACTGGATGATGTTTCCTGTGGTAGACCTCTTCCATCTGATTACCCTAACCCATTGGCCACATTTATGCAGAGTCCAGGTAATTGTTGACACAGGTACTGCACAGGCAGTACATGCTAGTCATTCTTGCAAGTCTCTCAGTGTTGCTGCATGCTTCTGGGCAGCCTTCATGACCAGTTTGGAACATGTTTTGTCATCTGTTTTAGATGGGCATCTGTTTATTTTCTACATCAATGTTGTTCCATAGTTCATACACACAGATGACTGTCTGCACTGTTTGCCATGGTATATGCAATGGCGAGGTAAGGCTACTTTTCTCACTCCTGAGTGCTACCTTTTTGATATGGGATCCATTTCATGGTTTGTGAGATGTGTGCAAGCCATGGCTGCCTTTGTTCTAGGTGAGTGGGCAAATGTCATGGGCATACTTCTTGGACAGCAGACCATTACTTGGTGTGACATTAACGCCCTGTACTTGATGGCAGGTGTGTACTCAAGTAGAGTGAATGCTGTCAGTACATCACAAGCTGCTTCCACAATGTGTTATTTGGAGTGAGTGTGCACATATGCTTCCAGTGTTTGGTAAGATTTTTATTTCCTATATTTGTTGTCCTAACATAGGATTCCGTATTACACATTCATTGCTCATGTTAGTATCACATTACAGGTTGTAAAAGGTATGGAATGTGCTATTTTGGTCTGCCATGTTTATATCAGGAAGAGTTGCCATTGTAATAGTGGTGTATATATTTACTGTTGTATCCACTGTATAAGGGTAATGTTTCAGGCATGTCCCTTCTGTAGGCCATTGTCCCACCATTATGTTCATCTCTGTCCACACATCTTGCACTGACAGGTTGTTAGGTATACTGCAGGAATCTTACAAACCCTTCAGATATGCCATCATAGTGACCGCTGTGATGCAGTGCAGTTAATACCAACAAAAATGAACATGTACAGCATGCATTATGGGTAGGTGTGTTAAATGTGTGCATGGCAAATAGCATGGCAATAAAATGGCTGGTGTATTGGCAAACCTGAACAAAACAACTCCATACTCACCAGCTATAAGCTGCTGCCCCTGTTGTATACCAGAGGGACCTAAATAGTTGTGTGAGAGAAGTAATGTCAGTAGCCACACCTGAGGCATTGGTACAGGGTGGAAGCAGCATTTCAGCACATTGACAGTACAAATCCACAATACTAAGGATTATGCATTTATGTTCATTACTACACTTCAGCAGCAGACTAAATTATCTGACATATGCATGTTGATACTTTACAGATAAAAATGGATAAGCAACAGTGGTCTGGTAATGTGCTCTGGGGCCTTACCTACATGCTCCTCATCCATTGTGTGTGTGGGTGGGACCCATCTCCACAATGCTGTCTTCAGTCTGCTGGCTTGACTGGCAGGTGGGTGCCCCAAGGCTGGCAAGGAGCTCCTCAGCATGTGTCGGTGGGGGCTGGATGGCATGACCCGCACCTGTGGCTAGCTGGTCCCTCTTAACAGCAGCAGTATTCTGATGGGCATTCTGGATTAGGTCAGTGCAACAATGCTGCACCTGCTCATAATTTCTGCTGTGCAGGCCATCATCGTTTACCCTGTGGATGAGCTCATTCCACAGGGCGGTCCTCTCTTGCAGATCCTGGGCCCTGTGGTCAAATAGTATGCCATGATGCTGGATGATGAACTGGATAATTTTGTCATTCTCAAGGTTCATTAACACTGACAAACATTCCCGGGGTGTTGTACCTGGAAGACATAAACAGGAAAAACATCACAGGACCAAATACGGTTGTCCACATGCACATCAAGAGTGAATATTACTTGTAAATAATCCAGACTATACTATAACACTGTAAGCTATCATGGCTTTGACATCTTTCATTACACTGCTGGCCCAGACCTGTCCAGTCCCCCCAATGTTGGACACTTAATTGCATAATCCACTATTCTCCATTTATTTCTGTGTAGAGGGATGACAGTGGCCATCTTCCATGTGGATGGTGTGTGGATGGTGGCAAGTCTGTGTTTGAATGTTTTACTGTAGTGTGTGATGAAGCTGTGAGCACATGCCTGAGTTCATGTAGGAGGCAAACTGTGATGTTCTCATGCCCCATGGAGACTTGCTGTTGTTGCCATCAGTCAGCATTATGTACATGTTCACCATTGATGTGGGCAGGAGTGTGGTTGATGTGCATATCCCCCGGTACAAATGTTGTGGACAGGGTGCAACTGTTCCCACCTATCCTATCTGATGCAGGTTGCCTGTATCCATGGCATGTGTGTATGAGGTGTGCTTTACCCCCAGCACAAGTTGACTTGTGTTACTGCCTCTAAGACTGCGTACATATGTGGAAACATGATTGCAATTCGCCTTGGTGGTTTGGATATATCTGATTTCTAGTCATAGTCAGCCTTACAGGAAGTCACCTATGAACCTACATGCTTGCTCAGATAGAGGTGTACTTGGTTCCAGGTTGTGGTCTGCACCTATGTGTCCCTGTACAGCCACTATAGCAACCTATTATGTGCCTTGTGTCTTGCTGCTGTCCTCCAAGGGGGATTACTTTATCGTTGGTGGAGGCTGGTTGTACAGGTCAGGTATTGCTGATTCCATATAGCTGCAGTGTATATAAAGTGCACACACCCATGTTACAATGCACCGTAGTTGTGCAATTGAAACATGACCCCACAAAAGCACATGTCTACACATTCCCCACGTGTGATGCGACCTATAGCCTGCTCAGTTCAATAGGGAACTTAACAACCTGTCCTGTGAAAACATATGTGAATTAATACTCAGTACAGTAAGCCAGTTGAATGTGTGTGCACACCTTTACACTGATATGTTGTGTAAACACCTGCTGAGATGATTACAACATCCATTTGTCCTGGTTTGTATTCTAACGTCATATCACATCTTCACTTGGCAATGGTTGCCCACCTTCCATGAAACAGCTTTGTTTCATTTTCAATAGAACTGTGAAGGTTATGGGTCACATTTGAGGTGAGAAATGTTTTGACATGACTTTCTGTGGTCTCATTGGCATACAGCACACAGACCTGGCATTCCATCAGAGGTGTGTACACTTTGATATCCAGTGTATATGGGTGTTGATATAGCTGTTAGTGGTAGGCATGGACAGTGGGTCATAACACAGTTGTACGCTTCTCTGATTACTACCTGATAAGCATGCCTACTGTAGTTACCATGTCAGTGATATGGCAATGCAACAGTTAGTAGCAGTACACATTTTATTTTGTTGCATGCAGTGACAGTGATATTACACAACATGCACATCCTATTTTCTGGACTGCTTGTGACCCATGTTATTACTTCTGTGCCTTTCAGCTGAACATACCCATACATACACATGCTCAGGGTATGCCTGGTATACATTTGTGGTCTATGTTAATATGGAACACTATATTTACAGCCTTGCAGCTCAGTCATACATCTCAACCTGTTATACCAGGACTTCTGGTCATTTGTCCACGTCATTGGGTGACAACAGGAAAATCAATTTTGATAAAGTAATAATGTAGCTGACATAACACAAGTATATGTGTATGTTACTACAGATATCTGTCACAACTGTGAACATTGTCCAACAGAACACTGTACAGTTGAATGTTATTAATTCAGTATATCACATGCAGTTTAACACACATGTCTGCAACAGTGCTTTACTATGCTCATGCCCTATATAGGTATCCTAGATTTACAATACAAACATGTATAATACCCACATTCACAGGCAACATATGGAAATGGGCAACATCCCATTAATTGGTCTAGCAGTGACATAGACACAACAGTTTGACAGACACTCTAGTGGTTGCCATATGTGAGCTGTCCTTTCCCAGGGTGTGTCAGGCTCCTCAGCTGTGACCCAACCTATCCACCTCTTCGAGCATCACATGTGGACAAAGCCTAACATTAGGGGGGATATATAGGGACAGATCGTAGATACGCCTCTTATAAACCTATGAAATTTGTAGCATGATACATTTCACATTACAATGAATGTTCTGAAGGTGGTGGGGTCTGAAACTCATGTGTCTGTCATGACTTCATTACTTCCATCTCCAGCTATTTGCCAGATTAATATAGATGTTTGGAGGAACAGAACAAAAAGTATGATGGCTACATCTTGACATTCTGTGAAGATCTGCAGAGTTGACAGGTATGACCCACTGCAGACAGAGCCAGATGCTATGTCCATAGCAGTTGTTTAGCAGGACATCATTACAGCAAGTATTGATGGCACATATGCATCTTTCATAATCATCTATCCCATTATTACAGACCAAGTACTACATTCAATTACATACTTACATGTTTCACATACCTGGTTTATTGTTATGTTCCTTCTGTGTACAAGTTGTCTTCTTGTTTCTTATTTTTATTTTTAGGTTTTGTTTATGCTGTTTCTAATTTTTTTTGCCTCTCTCTCTCTCTCCACTACTGGGCTCGAGTTGGTTTGAATAGGTTGCAGCATGGCTTTTGTAGGTGATGCTCATGTTCAGGTGATGGTTTCTGCACCAGTTGCTGTTCCCCACTTGTTAATTGCATGCAGGCAGCTGTGTTGTTCTTCCAATAGCCAATGTCATAGCAACCCACTACTATAAATGACTACATCATGTGGGCGTTGTCCCTTTACCTTGCCTGTATGGAAGACATCCTTCATGTGTGAGGGCAGCAGTGTTATAGCTAGCAGGTAGGAATACCTCTTATAACAAGACTTGTGGACACAGGCCAACTACATGTTTGTATAAGGTTCCAGACCTAGGGACAGCGTGTGAATATTGCTGTTATATGCATTGAATACTACTAGTTTTACAGGGTTTGTGTGTACATGCTAGTTTTGTATGGAAGGCAGACTGTCTGCATAGCTCTCAGTTGTGGGGCTATCCACATGATGGCCAGAGGTTTGGCTGTTATGTTTTGTCTGTTCTCCACACAGGTATTGTCCTTGAGAAATCAGTGGCATTATCTCTGTTGATTGCTATCAGTACATGGTAACATCCATTTGTGTTTCTGACTTCATATTCCTCAGTAAGGGTATGTTGCAACCAATCCTGTAACACCAGCAACTTTCACAGTGTATAACATCAATATTTCAAATATGGTCCTGTGTTTCAGCCTCTGTCCTCCACTTATATACCAGGCTTTTCTGATATCATGCAGTAAGAGTTTGATAGGTAAGGTCTATCATTATTTAGTGTTGACATTCCTGCTATCATTCCAGTGATGTTGTGGTCTCCCACACAAGTTGTGGGGTAGGGTCCATATATATGAGGGCTACAGCTGGACAACATGTGTGACCCTGTACAGTCAGGGGTCAGTGTATAGAGAACACTGTTATATGCCCTTGTAAGACATTTTATGGGGAGGGGTATTACATGTTTTTAACCTAGGCTGTTAGAACATTTGAGGAATATCAGTAATAAGAAACATAAAGGTATATGGCTGTACATTTTCATACATTTCACCATGGGAACAGTGGTGGGCTAGAACTTATTGTCTTGCACACAGTTCTGTTTGTCTGTGTGATCGTAACATTTTAAGCTCAGCATTGTTATGTAACGGACACATTTACATTGTACTATTGATAGTTTCCCCCCAGTGGGTTGACTACAGAGTGTAATTAGAGGCTATTGAACTACATCTGTAATTAAGTGTTGATTGATTCTTCTCTTCAAGGGAAGTGTTTTTTTTTACTGTTGTACTACTTGAAGGCTTTAGCCTAGACAGCAAAGTATCTTATTTTTTTGCAGATTACTATGATATGTTTTCTTTGAGAGTTGCATTAATCAGTTATTTTGTATTTCAAACACCTAAATGCTATACGAAATGGCATAAACAACTGAAATAGTACACAAATAAACATTTATATGTATGCAAAATGTGTGTTCTCGTGTCTTTTGCATTGTGTGTGGGTATATGGTTTCATGCAGTAATTCTCATTTGTAGGAAAGAGTCAGACTCTGGCCATTTGAAAATGTGGCAACTGTTGGAATAATGGCTGTTTGATATTCTGTGCACCCTCTCTATATAACTCTCTTTATATATCTCTATAAGTATTTATATATTTATATACACACACACACACACACACACACACACACACATATATATATATATATATATATATGTGTGTGTGTGTGTGTGTGTGTGTGTGTGTGTGTGTGTGTGTGTGTGTGTGTGTGTGTGTGTGTGTGTATGTATCATTAGAATGTTTATGCTTTGACATTGTACATTCCATATGGTAGATTGTTCTCCATGATATGTTAGAGAAATCATCACAACATCTTAGAGTTCAGAGGGCTTCATGGTAACTTGTTATGGCTATGATGTATAGAGTCCTGGGTTTAGGGCTTGCAAGGGCTTATTATTTTGTTGCTAGGCAGAACAGTTCAGCTGTGGAGGATGGGATGAGGGCTATAATTAGAAGAAGTCCCTAGCATGGGCCCCTTCACCCCCATTTACACTGCCTTTGGTCAGATTATTTGTAGTGAGAGGTTCAGAGTGTGGATTCAATGTCCACATGCACTATGTACACACACACACACACACACACACACACACACACACACACATATATATATATATATATATATATATATATATATATATATATATATATATATATATATATATATATATATATATATATATATATATATATATACATACATATATATATATATATATATATATATATATATATATATATATCTATATATATATATATATATACATATAAACACATTTCCCTACTGTTGAATGACTGTGCTGCATGATATGTCTGAGAAAACATCAAACATATCTACATCTCAGATGGCTTAATGGTAAATTGCTGTGGCTATGCTGTGCAGGGTGCGGGGTTCGAGTCTTGCAAGGGGTAATTATTTTGTTGCTGGGCAGAAGAAGGATTGTTAGATGTGGAGTGATCAATGTACTTTTAAGCAGTTGTAAGTGGGTTTGCGCAGCAGTAAGCAATGCTAACTTTTGGCTAAACATGCTTACAGACAGCCTTAAAACTGCTTAATCTGTGTAGGCATTGCTTAGTGCCACACAAACAGACTTAATCCCTCTTACTACTGCTTAAAAGAGCTTACTCCTGTTTATCCCCATGCTAATTTCTTTTAAAGAAAAGAATAAAGGGGTGAAAGGAAAGTGGTGAAAAAGAGGGCATGCAGATGGAAACACAATAGGGAAAGTAGCTAGGGATGTGCAGGATGGGTGTAGGGATGGTCCATAGCTGTCATTTCTTCTACAGTAACAACTGTGCATATATACTGAATTTGGAGGTATATTTAGATATTCAGACTCCTGAGAGAAGGGTGAGGATGACCATAATGTGTTGTGAATTCAATTATAGGTTTATAGGTTCATAGATTCATAGGTAGGTAGTAGGCTATAGGCCCAAGGACCTATGTAAGCCTAGCCAACAAGGTTCCTTGGCTTACGCCACCCAAGAAAGTTATTTTCCTGTGCCACTGTTGAGCAGAGACACAGAAGTGATCCCCGGGGTGTATTTCCTATTTCCCATCCACTCATCAAGATTTTTCTTGAAGAGTGCTAATGAAGAACTTTGTTTGACATAGATGGGTAGCCTGTTCCAGAATGTGGGAAGTCTCTGGGACAGGAATCTATCACTCCAGCATGTCCTATTTATTGTGGTGACAAGGTTTAGGCCCCTAGAGCATGTAGCTCAGAGGGATTGGGATTTCTTTAGGTGTAGCATGTCCAACAGCTCTGGGTTTGACATAGATTTATATGTTAGGCAGAGATCACCTTGGAGTAGGTGATATGCTACAGTGTGAAGCTGGAGTTTTTTGAGGCGGTCAGTGTAGGGCATTTGTTTGAGGCCAGTAATCCTCTTTGTGAGGTATTTCTGTGGCCTTTCCAGCTGCTGCAGATGTCTTGTGAGGTGCATTTCAAAAGGGGCGTTGTACTCTATAATGGGTCTAATGAATGTCGAATAGAGGGGAACAATGACCTCTTTTTTCCTGGATGAGAACCCTTTTATGATGAGGTGTGCCACATAGAAGGACTTCCTGACTAATGTGACGATGTGACTGTCAAAGGAGAGACTACTGTCCACTTTGTTCTCATGGTCTCTTATCACACATTCGGTGTTAATTAGATTGCTGCCTATGTGGTAGTTCATGGGTACAGAGTTTTTACCAAAGGGGATAACACTGCATTTTTTGGCATTGAGCTTGAGGCCATGGCTCTGACACCAGACATCTGTCTCAGCGAGGCCCTTCTGTAGGATGTCCACATCATTTGGGGACTTGACTATGGCTCCTAGTTTGCAGTCATCTGCGAACTTCATTAGCCCGAGGCCTTCTGTGTTAGCCTGTACTTCAGAGAAGTAGATACCAAACAGGAGAGGTCCCAGGATGGAACTCTGTGGTACTCCACTTGTCACTGCTTTGAGGTAAGATTTGGAGTCTGCAACTTTTATAGTGTGGGTTCTTTCAGTGAGTCAGTTGGCAACCCATCTTGTGACATAGGGATTTATACCTAGTTTAGTGAGTTTAGCTATAATTCCAGAATGGGGGATGGTGTCAAAAGCCTTGGCGAGGTCAAGATAAGCTGTGTGAGCCACCTTACCCTCATCTATGGCTTTGGTGACTGCCTCAAAGAAGTCGATCAGGTTCAGGAGGCATGATCTGCCTTTCACAAACCCAGTCTGGGTGGGATCCAGACTTTGGAGGTTACCAATGTTTTTGTTTATGAGTTCCATGATGATACGTTCCATGGCCTTGCAGACCAGGCTCATCAGGCTAATAGGTTGATAGTTCTCGGGATCAGTGGTGGCTTCTCCTTTGTGGAGTGGGATATCTGTTGCTGTGCACCATTCAGTGGGCACAAAGCCTGATGCAAGGCTATTATTGAACATGGTGCTTTAGCGGGGAGCCAGTTCATTCTGAAGTTTGTGTAAAACACAGCCTGGGATGTTGTCCTGTCCCATGGATGCTGTGTTTTTGGCTTTAGAGAGTGCAACTTTTACCTGCATAGTTGTGATTACATGGACTCTGCATTCTTCCTGTATAGATATGGGCCCTTAAGGGGGTGGGGGTAAAGTTTGCACTGAACCTGTCTGCCAGGATGTTGGCAATATCAGTTGGTTCTGTAATTTTCATGCCTTTGTGTTGTAACTCAGAGCAGATCCGGGTGTTGCCATCGAGATTCCTGACATAGCTATAGAATGCTTTGTGGTTGTCCTTAGAATTAGTTGAGATTTTGTTTTTGTAGCTAGCTTTGAAGGATCTTATAAGGGATCTCAGCTTCTTACTGAGGCTGACCAGGGAGCTCCTCCACTCATGGGATTTTACTCTCTTTTGCAACAGTTTCTTCCTTCTGTTGTACAGTTTGTTTATGGCAGGGGACCACCAGATTGGCTTCCTTTTTTTGGAGGATAGCATCTTGGGTCTGTTTGGTATAGCACGATCCATGCACTTGTGTAAGTGCTTATAGAGTGCATTTGTGTAGGATTCAGCAGTTGTAACTGTCCATCTGTATGGGTGTCATGAAGTTCACCACTTCTGTCTTAAGAAGCATGAAGTTGGCTTTGGAGAAATGTTTTACAGTGGTTTCCTTAATGGGGGTGGGGGGGTGGGGGTGGAATGTTAATATCAAGGGTGATTAGCTTATGGTCGGATCGGACCAATGAGGAGGTGACTTCAGGTGTGGAACACCGGTCACTCATGTTGATAATGACTAGGTCTAGGATATTTTTGCCCCTGGTGGGGGTGTGGATAAGTTGATCCAGGGCATTGGAGTTTATGAATTTCAGAAAGCGTTGAGCTAAGGGGTTGGTACATGAGCAGTTTTCCCAGTTAATGGTGGGGTAGTTGAAGTCGCCCATTATTAGGGTGCTTGGTTGAACCCTAATATTTTCCAGTACATCAATAAAAGAGGAGTGGGAATCCTGGGGCATGGTGGTGGATCTGTAGCAAGCTACAATTTGGATTGCAGTTTTGCCCAGAGTTAGTTGCACTTGGATAACCTCAGATGCATTATGTTGAGCAGCTAGCCTGGAGGTGTGGATATCCTTAATGAATATGGACACACCTCCGCCTTTGGTGTTTCCGTCCAGGTTACATGGCCGAAAAGTGTGGTATGAGTTATAGCCTGGTAGTGCAGGGGTGCTCTCTGGAGCCTTGAACCAGGTCTCAGTCACTGCACAGATATCGATGTTCTCCATTTATGGAGTGCCTCGAGTGAGTGCATTTTAAGAAATAGACTTCTAGCATTGAGTAGCATTGCCCTCAGTTTTTGCTTGCCTGTTCCTTTTACGGTGGTGAATTTGTTATTTGAACCTTGCCTAAAAAAGGCACTATAGGGGAAGCAAGAGCCTTAGCCAGTATCCGGAATTCCAGGAGCAACAGGTGTAGGCCATCTGTGGCAAAGCAATGTGGTCTCTCGACCATGTCATCCCAAGCAGACAGATACTTGATCCCCTTAGAATGACACCAGAAGCTTAGCCAATTGTTGAAGTCAATCATTTTGTCCTTGTACTGCGGTATAATTCGGGGCGATGTCAGAATGCTACTCAGGGCTAGGGTCATACCTGTCTGGGCTACAAGATCAGAGAGTTATTTCATGTCTCTTTTCATGTTGTCCAGGGAGGTACATCTCAGGTCATTCACACCAACATGGACAATGACAGTCATATTTGTACTTGTTGTGGAGTGACCTGAGTGCGTGGGTTATGTGGTGGATCCTGGCACCTGACAGGCAGCTGACAGTAACCTTCTCCTTGTTTAGCCTGGTGAGTGGGACATCAGTGTGTGACTATAGAGTCACTTATTTCTAGTGTCATAGGTAATGATTAGACCAGATTACATGTGTTCAGTGGACATGTGTGTGAAATGGACAGCTATGTATGAGGCAAAATTTTTTGGGGAACAGATTGCCCTTGTTTTTAAGGTGGAGTGGGATGTTGGGGAAAGATAGAAGGTATATTTGGGGAGGTAGGTTGGGTAGGAAGACAGACACAGGCAAGACATCATACAGGAGGGGTATATGAGATATGTGGGGGTAAACATCTTGGATGGGGAGGGGTGTTTGGAAATTGGAAGCCCATGAGCCCCCAAATAGAAACAGTGGGACTGAGGTCTCCACCCATGGGCAGTCACCACTGCACCTTCATGGCCCTGAAGGTGGCTGTGCTGGGGGCTGAGCAGGATGGGCAGGCTGACCCTCTAATTGCACCATGCGGCCCTCAAGCTGGGGTAGCAGATCTCTAAACTCCTTTCGAAGCTCGCTATGCACCAACCCCTGGACCTGGCTTCGGATGATGGTATCCTGTCTGCGCATGGTCCCGGAGGGGATGAGCCCCATCCCCTGAGACAGTTCCAGCTGAAGGTGGTGCAGGACGAGCAGATGAGGAAGTCCCGGGATGGGTCACAGATATGCTGGGGCCCAGTGCCACAGCCAGATGAGGAGGGAGAGGTGGGTCCGCTGTGACCGGCCTTTCCAAATGTGCTATGTTATTGGAGTTTTAGAACATATGTGGGTTAGTAGTAGTCAACACAATCCAGGATTAGTTATAACAGCATGCACAGATAATCTCATTAACCCAAAACAAAAGATTTGGAGCAGTTGCATAGCAAACATAACACATGCATATATGGAACCACAGTGGTCATTACAATGGCATGCAGGTTACATTGATAGCAACAGGCCACTGATGATATTATTTCAACACCAAACATTAATAGAAACATATTTCAGTATTTGTTGAACAATAGGACATATGTCCCAACAGTAGGTTTGGTGTAAAACATACCCATTGATTTGTGTGTTTAGATTATTGTTGCAGATATGGTGGGGGGGTGTCAATTAACAACTTGTAGTGCCTTGAAGTACTCACAACTTTAATGATCATTGCTTTAATCATTACTCTACAGGTATTATTACAATACCCTATGGCCTTGGTTTGGCCAATGGTATGCTTGTACACAGTCTATAATTCAACCGTCTTATAACTACATTCTACTTCTCTTACCTGGAAGACGTGGGGGGAATGTTTGTTAACACTACCTGACTGTTTCTACACATATTCCAATAATCCTAGTTAAAATTATGCATACAGCTTACTACCGATTCGAACCATGGCTGTGTCTGCTAAAAATACAACGATTTGTGTTTCATCAGAGTGAGCTATTTAGAAACTGTTTTCTCTTCCTTCTGTGTTTTCTGTCTAAGTCTCTCTTGGTTGTACAATCTGAACCCTACAATTCCAATAATACAGGGGTCACCGAAGCTCCACAAAAATCCAGTAAAACCCCCCATGAGACCAATAGTAGCTGGCAGGAACTGGTGCACTGTGTCCATTTCTATATTTTTAGAAAAAAATTTATGAAGTTTAGTAAACAAATCTGAGTATATACTAAGAGACACAGAGCATTTTGTAAGAGATTTATATGAATATGTTAACAAAGATGAATTACCTACTCAGTACTTGCTGGTTACACTAGACGTCGTGTCACTTTTTACAGTGATTCCCAATAATTTAGACATTGATAGTATTATTAGGCAATTGGACAAAGATAGGGAGTTCACAAAGTCAAAAGTAGAATTGATTAAGATATTGCTAAAGCTGGTATTAGAACACAATGTCTTTTTATTTAGAGATAATATATATTGGCAATGTAATGGAGTGGCAATGGGAACATCATGCGCCAACAACTATGCAAATGCTGTGATGTCTGAATAGGAAATGGAATGGTTAATAAAAGGACCTTTTAAATGCCATGTTATACTTTTTCGCAGGTTTGTAGATGACCTGTTCCTTTTGTGGAACGGATCTGTAGAATTGTTGATGGACTTTGTTAATTTCATCAACAATACAACACAATTTCTTAAATTTACTGTGAACTGGTCATATACTGAAGTTAATTTCCTGGATATTACCATATGCAAGGGCATTAACAATGAATTAATCACTAAATTGTACAGAAAAGAATGCCATGTGAACAGTCTGTTAAGTGGGGAGAGTATGCACCCGAAATATATTTTTAGAAATGTAATACAAAATCAAGTTTACAGAGCCTCTAGACTTAATGCCAATGAAATAGATTTTGAAAAACAACTAGAGGTAGCTGAAATAGAACTCATGGATAGAGGATATGACAAACAGCTCATAGAAAGAAATGTGACAGATGTAGACAAGTTATGAAAATCCAGAGCCAGGACTTATTTTTCACAAAACACCATGGACATTTCAATCCATGAAACAAATAAAATAAATAAAATATAACTAATAAGTTAAGGATGTGTTTAAGCTACTCCAGAAACATTAGACTATACACAGATATCTTTAATAAGCATTGGAATATCCTAATAACAGACAGACAGATGAGCAAGCATTTGGATGCACATCCCCAATTTACTTTTAAAAATGAGAAGGAGATTATGTACTGCGAGGGATTATAATGTGGTACAGACAACTGAGGGGACAAGACCATGTAGAAATTGTCAATTTTCTAAGTTTATATCTGAAGATGAAGAATTTATACATCCAGATACAGGTGAAAAATTCAAGCTGGGGACCAGTGCTACCTGTGACAGTACACACGTTATTTACTTAGCTGTATGCCAAACATGCCAGAAATACTATGTAGGTAAGACTGATAGCTAAAGTTTAGAATTAGAGAACATATGTATCATATGAAAAAAAGAAGTATACATAATGCGTTAGCTAAACATGTCATTGCAACAAATGAACACCATCTGTTCAAGTTTAGTGTATTGGGGAGATGTAATGCCAATGTGAGGGGAGGAGATATAAAAACCAGAACAGAAGGGCTAGAAGCTGAATGGATTGTGAGGTTAAGGGCAGACACAGGCCATGGTCTTAATGACCATGTTTCTTTGAGACACATCCTGAAAACTCGACCATTACACAGATAGTTATGCTTAAATATTATATATACTTATATATATGTGTTTTTTTACATTAATCTTATGTTCTATTTACTTATAGATAGGAATTTGTATATATAAATATGCATTACATATTTATTATGAATATATGTATGCATATACACACAATTTTTATGTGTTTTTATGATGTTAGTACAACTTTTACTGAGATGCATTGGATGATAGGTCATGTGACATTAATTAATAATATAAAAATGGTGCATTTTTATTTTTGATTCACACCTGAGGAAGCAGTCAGTGAAAGCGCTTGTGTATGTATCTGGTACCATTAATCTTTGTGGAGAACTGGAGCCTTGCCTCTGCTTGTTTGTTTTTACAATTAGTTTATTCCTTCTTTTTTGTGTGGAGGCACCTGGACATTGCTGGTTTGTTTTATACTGATCATTATTCTAATGTTAAGATGAGATTGATCTGTGAACTTATAGAAATTATTTTAGAGAACAATGTTTTTGTTTTTGGTAAGGATTATTATTTACAGAAGGTTGGCGTGGCTATCAGCACTGCATGTGCCAATAGCTACGCCAACCTAGCTTTAGCTAAGTGGGAATTTATGGTCTTTAACAGTACTTTGTCCATTTTATGGTATAGGTGCTTTGTGGATGACATTTTTTTATTATGGGATGGAGATGAACAGAGCATTTTATGCTTTGTACAGTATCTGCATACTACTACAACATTTATGAAGTTTGCAGCTGCATATTCACAATATAGTATTTGTTTTCTGGATGTTGCCATGCATAGAACTGCCTTGGGAGGGTTCTACACAGGCTTGTATAAGAAACAAGTCTAGAAAAATACTCTCCTACACAGGAAGAGTATGCATCCCAGACATATCCCCAGAAATGGGCTTAAGGGACAGTTTTTAAGACTGAGACTATATAACAATGATGAAGAGCTGAATGAAGCTTTTAGTAATTTAAAAGCAGATTTTTTTGGAGAGAGGATATGGTAAGAAAGAAATAGAACAGTGCATGCAATCTGTACTCCAGGAGAGGAATACAAGAGGTAGACCCTTTTTTTCTGAAGCTTTGCATTCTGCCTCAGAGTCACAGGCAGTGGTTAATGAAAGGAAAGTTAGGTTTCCTCTTACTTTTTCTAGTGATGTGAATATATGGTGCAATATTATTAAGAAGAATTGGAACATTCTCTGTGCCAATGAGGAATTGAAACACATAGTAGCAAATAAACCTAACTTCTCTTTTAGAAATAATGTATTGATTAAGCAGCAACTCTGTAATAAAAATGAATTTATTCCATTTCCAGAGTCACAGAGGCTGGGTACTTTTTCATGTAGACACTGTGAAGCATGTAGATATATTTTTAGTGGATCTAGTTTTGTACATCCTGTAGATGAATGTCTTGTTGAGTTTCTATTTTATGCAGATTGCAGCACTAGAAATGCAGTATATTATTTTGTGATGCATACTATGTGGGGAAAACTAATTGCCCTTTCAGGGAAAGGATTTTAGAACATATACGTGACTTAAGGAATAGCAGGTGTACTAGTGCTTTAGTTAAACATATAGAGGCAGCAGGTGCAAAACACAGCTTTAAGTTCTTTGTATTAGAGATTGTACCAGAAGGGAATAGGAGTGGGGACCTGAAGAGTAGGATGGAAGCTGTGAACAAAGATGGATTTTATTTCTTTAAAACCATTTCTGCGACAAAGACTGCTTAAACATTAATGCAATTTATTAGAAGTTTTTATTTTGAGATGTATATGATTTTAAGTGTTAATTCTTTGTTAATTAAGTCTCACTTCTTATTGGTGTATGTGTTGTATTTAAACTGTGATGTGTTACTATGGTGTTGTCTGATGAAGTGGTTGTGAACCGTGAAAGCGCTTACCATTTATTAAAGAATTTGCTACTGTATCAGTGTGTTTACCTTTCTGCCTTGTTTGGGACTTTTCTATATAGTTTTACAGTATTTATTGGTTTTAGTTATAGTTCCTTCACTCGGTTTTGTTATTTTTTCTACACATATTCCAATAATCCTAGTTAAAATTATGCATACAGCTTACTATCACTCCCGGGATTTGAACCATGGCTGGGTCTGCTAAAAATAAAAGAATTTGTGTTCATCAGCGTGAGCTATTTAGAAATTGCTGTCTCTTTCTTCTGTGCTTTCTTTCTAAGTCTATCTTGGCGGTACAATATGACCTTGTAATTACAACATTCTTATACAGACATTCCTAGACATATTTTTTATGTAGCACAGTGTGAGAAACAGTGGTTAACACAACAGTACTATTCGGCTATCAGATCTTGGTGAATGCAACATGTCAGGCCATGCAATACCAGAGTAAACACAACCAATTCAGGATTTAGAACTTTTTTGCCAGGCAGTTACACTTTTATTGAAATATGACCTATATTGGACTATTACTGTCATATTGTCTGGTTTATTCAGTACAAACCATACACATTTTTTATAACACTAGGTGACGTTTTACTCCTTTATATTTATTTGGTATGACTATTGCAAGCAGGATTGTTACTCACCAGCCTTGCTACGCACCCTTTGCAACCTGCTGGCTTGCACTTCCTGGTTCACAGCCTGCTCAGCTGAAGCTGTGATGAAAATAGAGAAACATTTATGCATACTTATCCATCACATACACAGGCTGGACTTTTGTAAACAGTGATTGCTATGAATACTTACACACTGCTGGGACATCTCCCCTCTGTCTTGTTTCTTGGACCCACTATTCCAAGAGCTCCCTCTTCCTCTGTTTAAAGTCGGCATAGTGGTGCCAGACCTGCTCACCAGTCCGAGTGATACTAGTGGCACTGGTGAGATCACGGTCGAGACTTTCCCAGGCTTCCACTTTATATTGGGAGTCCTACCATGACCATGGACTCCTGTATGCCCCAGCACTACGCCCAAAAGCACATGCCCTCTCCAACACCTGCCATACCACCTACAGTGGGAAGCTGCAACCAATTATGAGCTGTATTCCCACCTGCGGGTTTAAATATGGCTGATTTCCCACACTTTGCCATGATTGGATGGTTTTGAATATGCTGAGCTAAGCTAAGCTACGGGCAAACCTGCTTAGCTAAGGTTGGCAGGGCTTAAAGGGGCAGGTGCTGAGCATAGCTTACCAGTGCACACATCTACTTAGCTACAGTACTTCCTGCTTAGCATTTACATTTCAGCAGTGCTTACAGTGCTTCAGCTTAGCTGAGCACAACATAGCATTATTTACCTTTCATTTTTTGGATAATCATGATGGTAGGTTTTATTCATCATTTAGCATAGCTTATGATATGTATGTTGACCTTCCATAACATCCCCCTATGTACTTTTCTGACATATTACATTTTGTGTGACTGCATGTATGGGACAGTTATGTTTATGTGGGGGTTTCACAACTTCAGTACGCTGAGACCTCACATCTGGCCCTAATACACTGCTCTGGTTGAGAAATATATGTTACTTACTACATAAATATACTAAAATATTACATTTGTGGTGATTTGACATACAAAATAGAATTGGCTGCAGTGGGGCTAGAACCCTGACTGACTGCATGCAAAGTGTGTGCTCTAACTACTACACTATTGCTTATGGTGGCTGTCTATTGCTATTTAACTTCTTGGGCCATTTAAGCTGCCCTACACGTAGCTAAGTAACGGGCACACTTGCGCAGCTGCGCTTAAACTTTCCTGCTGATGTGAAAAAAAAACATTACGGACACTTTTTAATTATTGCTCTTACAAACCTAGACAGTTGTTAGAATAACAGGTTTTGTGTTTGCATGCATTTTCTGAAGGGCATGATGTCTAAACTTAGTTCTGTCATTATTTTCTAATTTCATTCTTTAATGATATGCCACTACTTTGGCAGTGGCCACTTATTTATTTCACAGTCGTGCACTATATGGCAGGAATCTGGACATTCTCTGGGGATCTCTCCTGTTGGGGGTTTACTTTCTGTGAGAAGAGCGACCTCACTCTTTTTACATTGCCGTATGGCACTTCTGGTGTACAGGGGGCATGTGTCTTGTGAGAGCACTGCTCTCAAACATGTCCCCTGTGCTCGTACAAATCCCCGTGTACGTATTACAACACTGCAGCATGCCTTCATACATATGCATGGCGGGCTGCCGTGCTGCACAGGAATGGTCCCTTCCATGCAGGAATTAGTAATTCCTGCACAGATGGTTGCTGAATCCTAGGGGAAGTCTAAAGATGTGATGGATATTACTAAAATTTATGACAATAGAGGTTTGTGGACTAGGGGCTGGGAATCTAGTGTTGTATTAAAAATGGAAAATGAAAAGATTGTGCACATCCCTATTGTGATACATTTATATGGGAACAAAGGTACAATGAAATATTGGGGGTAACTAAAAAACTCTCTTTTGTGGAAAAAGTGACCATTTAATTAATAATTGTGATAAAAGCAAATGTTATATCTGTGGCAAAGTTGGTCATGATACAAAAATATGTGAATTGAAATTTTTTAAATGTGAAAAAAAGCAGGCTATTTATGGATGGATTGTAAGGAAAGTATTGAAGAACATAGGAAGAAACCAAATAGAGAACAAGATATTGAGAAACAGACAGAAGAAGAAACAGACCAAAAGCAAGAAAAAAGTGCAAGATAAACAATGATGGGAAATATTGAGATAGAAGAAGAAATAATGGTAAAAGGAAAACAAGAAAGAAAAAAGCAAATGAAAGAATGTTAGAAATAAATGAAAAAGAAATGAATTGGAGAATATGAAAGGAAGAAAAAGCTCCATTGGGAAAAGGGTAAAAGTCATGTAAAGAAAATTCATTGGTTTAGGTATGAATGAAAATAAGAAAGGGGATGATAAGGAGTTGGAGTAGCAAAAAGAAGATAAGGAAATAAAACAAACAAATGAAGAGATGATGATTTTAGCAATTAATAGTAATAGTATAAAAATGCAAAATGAAGAATAGGGGTATTAGAATAGTTTGTAACACTTGACATGGACAATATTATTTTAGAAAATATAAGAATATTAACAGAAGAAGACAGATTATAAACAGAAATGTTATGAGGTGAAATTATTTGCAATGTAGGAAAAGAAATGTGTTTAGGCATAGGAATACTATGTAAATGATCAGTAAATATTTTGGATTTTACCTTGTCTACAATGGGTACAATACCAATAGTAGATGAGAGATGGAAAGGTCAGGTTTATAGAATTATAACAATCTATGCATATGTGACAAAGAAACGAAGACAGGAAATGTTCAAGAAAATTCTAGATTAAGTAAGTGTAAACATGAACTTGATATTAGTGGGTGATTTGAACTGTGACTTAAGAAGGAAAAATAAGGGTGATGTAAAAACAATGTTAAAAGTGATTAAAAGTGGAGCATTTTATATTTGGAAGAAATAAACAGTGTACATACAAAATAGGTAATTTAATAACAGAAAGGTTGTTTTATTATTTCTGAAATTTTAAAAATGATACAAGAAGAGACAAAATGTACAGGATTTTCAGATCCTTTAGCAATTTGGATAGAAATTCAAGAAATACATGGGTGTATAAAATAGCTGAAGGTATTAAGAGAGTAAATGAAAAAGAGGCAGATAAAGAAGGTGTAGAAATAATCAGGCAATTGTAGAAACATCATATGGCAATGAAAGAATTCTATAAGAATTGGACATTATGGTGGATAAGTTTTAAATATAAATATAAAAAATGTCACTTATTAAAATTTATTAAAACAAAGTTATTTTCTATAAGGGATAAAATAAAAGGTGGCACCTTATTTGAATAGTTTAGTCAAAGGAAACAAAAGGATAATAGGAGAAATTAGAAATGAGAAAGGAGAAGTATGTGAATGTAGTAAAAATATATAGAGCAAACATTTAAAGTAAATAAGATACAAAGAAAACAGCAGAAAGTTAAAAAAACTAACAGAACACGATAAATAAGATTTAGAAAAAAATAATCGAAGAGGTGAATAATACATTAAGATTGCTTAATGTAGAATTGGTAACTGAACTAGATGGGACAGAATATCATATGTATATAGGATAAGTTAGATAGGCGGAAGTTGTTTTTTTGTGCAAGTGTTAAATGAATGGCTAGAGAAAGGTTTTAGACAGGAATAAATATGAATTGGCTCCATGAACTTTATACGGGAAAAGGGGAAAAATAAGACATCAGAAATTGAAAGCTGATAGTACTTAATTCTGACTATAGAATTTTCATGAACATAATAGAAATGAGACTGGAAAATAAATTTCAAAAATATTAGTGGATACAATATTTGGAAGAAAGGGAAAAGGGAGTCAAAATTATTAATGATAACTAGAGAAGTTGTAAATGACATAATGAATAGGAAAACAGAAGTTAAAATCATGGCAGGTGACTTAAATAAAGCATTTGACAAGATACAACATGAGATTTTATAGGATATAATGAAAGAATATAATATAAATAAGAGGATACAAAATATTTTTGCTACAACATATGAGAAAATAAAAGAAAAGTGTTAATGAATGGATGCTTAAGCAAGGAAATAAGCATAAAGAGTGGTATAGAAAAGGATGTCCAATGAGTAGCATTTTATTTGTGTTAGTCATGAATATAGTAGCTGGTAAAATATATACTTCATTAAAGGTAACAGAATATAGGACTATAGAAGGAATTGGAGTATCAATTACTTTCTGATATGCGGCTAATATAGTATTAGTAACAAAGAACGAAGAATGGATGGAGGAAGTTATTAAGATTCTTAAAAATATTTGAGGGTCATAAGCATGAGCATAAATGGAGATACGGACATATGATTAGAGGAAGAAGGTAAGACAGGGAATATTTAGTTTACTATGAAGTAAGTAAAAATATTAGGTATAACATTTCAAAATGAGTTAAAAATAAAACAATAGGAAGATATAAAAATTAAGAAATATATGTTTATTTTGGAGAACATACAAGTTGTCATATAAAAAGAAAGTGTATTTAATAAATTCTATATTATCGGGGAAAAACTGCTTACTTATCAAATATTTTTATGATCACTGCAAAATGTGAGAAAGAAGTAATGACAATTATGTTTTCATTTATATGGGGATCTAGATTGAATCCAGTAAAAAGAGAAATATATTTTAAGGAAGAAAGAGGAGGGTTGGGATTGAACTCCAGTGGTATATGCAGCATCATTAAATTTATACAAAGTATTGAAATGGATGAAAGAGGAAAATAGGTCATTAATAAGTCTAATAATAATAAGAATATAAAAAATATGGTATATGTTGAGTACATTTAAAAGAGAAGATGAATTTGTGAATGGTGAAATGAAAGAAAATTAAGGAAAAAAGTAATATTGATGATAAAATATAAGTGATATATTGGAAAAAAGGTAAATATTGTATATGAACATAATGCAGAAGTATTATTGCGTTTATCCATGTGAAAGAACCGAGGAAGAAAAAAGTGATAAAAATGAGAACAGAATGGTGTAAAAAATATACAGAATGTAGACATTTTTTATGGAGATTGTCAATAAAAAATTGCCAGTAATAGCGAACTTGCCATATAAAAACATAAAAGAAAGAATATGCCAATTATTGTGGCGAAGTTGAAACAACAGAATATGTTTTTTTTAAATGTAACAGGGTAAAGGAATTATGGGAAAAGTTATGTGAAAATAAATACCTGGAAGGAATTAAAAAAGTAGAAAATATTAACATGGATATGTTGAAATATGGTTAATATAAAAGTAAAGAAGGGAATTAGTACAGGAAACAGATAAAAGGATGTTTTACACAATATGGACTTTATGGAATGAAAGACTAAATGAGATAAAGTTTAATGGGGAATGGATATTGGCAGAAATATTAACATTACAAAAATAAGATGTTGACTATGAAGAAAAGGATAGAGGTCATAAAATGGATGCATATGAAAAGAAAGAAAATATATATATGAAGTTATGTAACTGATGGAAAATAGTTTGGAAAAGATTGTAAATAATTGTTATTAGTGTATAATATGGAAATAATGTAAATATTGTAGATAAAGTGTATTTAATAAAGGACCCCTACTGTTTTCAATAGGTGCTGTGGGATCTTTAACATCCACCTGAGCCATCACCATATCAAGCAGATGGGACCTTGGTTTAGCATGCCAACCAAAGGACAGCACACTCGGGAGTGTACCACTTCACTTATACTGTATTGCAGTGTCAGCATTTGATCTGCCAGTTGTAGGAATTGAACCCACATCCTTCTGCTCCAAAGGTGAATGTGCTATCTGAATCCAAGTTTCACACCAACAGAGATGATTACATGTTAAGGAGTTTTGCATAATAAGAATAAGAATAATAAAGAAGATGGTGATGGTGAAATGACAATGTTATAAGAGATGTAAAAGAAAAAGTGCTAAATGAGGCATAAGGCATACTGGAAGACATTAGATAATGCTGCTTTTGGTATTGTGTATTTTAGACTGTGGACCAATTTATCACTGTCAGTTCTGTGAAAAGAACTGATTCCATTAACTTATGTATACAACTTGTATATTGTATGGTAGGATTCAATACTTTTGTTTTAAAACAGATAGCCTGACAAACATGATAGGTGAGAGGTCGCTTGGGCAAGTTGGCAGTAACTTTATTGTCATTATACTTGTTTTTATCAGGCATAGAAAATATGTGTGTTTGCCTGTGTTTGAGCTATATGTACCTTTGGTTAGTATTTGACTTACATTTAAGTATGCAATGCTGATTGATTATTTTTCTATCTAGCTTACATTGAGGTCTTCTAGTATCATTTTTTTGTATTGCTGTGGGATATTTATTTATATTTCATTGTCTTAGTCCCACTAGACTTGTGGCTTCTTTTCATGGGAGAACTTAGATGGTATTCATACTGACTAGAAAAAAAATGTTCAGGGATCTACTGTTTCAGAAGGGAATGCTGTAGAGCTCCTTCTTGAGAGAGAATGGAGGAGAAGGATCAAGCTATGTCATTGGGTAGTGTGTTGGTAGATGAACATACAAAAGAGTGTATGCATTCTGTAAACATTACAAAAGAAAATATGCAGACTCATGTTTTGAAAGGTGGACTTGATACAGAAACCCTAAAGGAGATGATGGTAAAAATAAGCAAAATAAGACAAGGGCTATTTCACTGGCATGGACATAGGCAGTGAAAAAATGTATACAGGATTAAACTGGATGCAATTTTACTAATGACAAGTAGAGGGCAGAGGATAATAAAAGCCTGAAGGAGAGAGAAGGAGAGAGAGAGAGAGAGAGAGAGAGAGAGAGAGAGAGAGAGAGAGAGAGATACTCCTTTCTTTTCTGGAAGTGAAACAAAGATGTTCATCAAACACACTGCGTTACTGGCATTTGGCTGGTAGAACTCTGCTACCCGCCCTTTGGTAGAGTGTAAAATCTCAAAACTCCTCCCACTGCCTGTCTGTGAGGATGAAAGACCAATCACTTGGCAGGACCAGACAGCCCTTTACGCTCACTCTGAGTTTCTGCATTAAGGCCATTTTAGTGCAGTTCCTCTCATTACATCATGCTGCTAGAACCACAGGTAATTTACTGTTGCTTAAAAGCTTCTTTTGAAAGTTTTGACAGGAAAACTTGCTGTTTTGCAGTTTTTTCTTTGTGGTTATAATTGTGGTCATAGAAGACATTTAAATTATTTTATATAATTTTTTTTTCATTTAAATTATGACTTGGGCACCATTTTGTTTATGAAATATTTCAAACCTGACATTTTCTAATTTTATATTTAATACCTTATTTAAGGTTTGGGTTTATTATTATTTATTGTGATTGATTGGCTTTATAATATTTTAAATGAATTTTTCATTTACATTGAAATTTGTAGCACCATTTTGTTTGTGTGTCATTTCTGACAGGAATTTTATTTATTATTATACTCAATTCCTGGTCTAAGGCTATTGGGGCTATTTCTACTTATGCTAAGCTGAACCTAGCTTTTGTTTATTTATGTTGGGGGTCTGTGTTATGTGTTCATTGTACTTTCAGCTGTGTTACTGAATTTGCTGTTTGCCTATAGACATAGACTTTAGATTGCTATATAAAGGGAACTTTGTGAGATTTGCCCATTTTTTTACTGGACTGCCTATGCAACCACAGCTTGACTAATTTTTGCCCTCTGTCTTAATGGAGTCCAGTATGGTCCCACCAGTCAACACGATCTTCGCCATCTACACCTAAAAATATATATGAATAAATAGAAAATATGCCTCAACCTACAGCATGTGACTCCATATTAGCCTTAGCTTTGAATAGGCTATCAGAGTATTCATATTATGTTACTTCCAGCTCACCTGATCTGGTTGTAGTACCACAACTGGGCATGACACATGGGTCGGATATATTCTACAGAGCTGCATCATTGCCTGTTGTAGGTATGGGAAAACCAAACTCTTTAGGTCCAGGGGAAGACATTGTGGTGCAGTATGTGTTGCTAGTATTGATATTTTCTTCCAGGGGATTCTCCCATTAGTGTAGCATATGCCAAAAAGAGACAGAAGACTCACCAAGTGGTGGGAAACAGTCTCTGACTGATTTTCTGCCAAAGACAGTAGCTATGGCTAGAATCATTGTTCAAGCATTTGATTACAGAGTGCATACCTGGGTTATGAGTAACACCAGTACCTTCACCTCCAGTCAGTCTGCTATGGATCCTCTTTTTGACGGGGACCCTGTGTCTGAGGACTCTGATCTCTATGAATTGGATCAGTCATGTTGCACTGACGATGAACAGGTACAGGTAACCAAACATATCTTTTCTTTTTATAAAAAATAGAGCAAGAAAAAACAGAAGTTACTGGCAAAGAGTGTATACTAAGCACTATAGGCACTAAACATATACATTTAAATATATTTTAAAAACACATGTTCTTAACACATTAAACAACACTATAACACACAATATCAATACAATTTACTTAATTTCACATGGAAAAAACATGCATAAGCATTTAATACTCAAAACATTTTAAAATCACATATTACTACCTCCTAAGGGGCCTCTTCTTCAATCTAGGTTTTATAGGGATGCACTCATTCAGCCCACGCCCCTCTGTGCTTCTTAATTTGGTGATCCATATGGCTTCCAAATTTTCTTTTCTATTACAAATATCTCCTTGTCTTAAACTTTCTTGCAACAGACAAATAACCCTAAAACTAAACGCATGTGAACTATCTGTAGCAGCTACATGTTTGGAAAGGGCATTGGTCTGACTCCCTTTCCTGATGTTATATATATGCTCCCTGATACACTCTCTAAAATATCTGTCTGTCTTGCCAATGTAGAATTTGGAACATACTCTACAACTGGCAAGATAGACCACGTGTCTACTATTGCATGTGGCGGAAACATGAAAAAAATATTCCTTATTTTGATCTGGATGGTAAAAGGAATTACCTGTGTATATATAACTGCACCAGTTGCAAGCGCCACATTCAATGTTTTGTACAGATGGCAATGACAGAGGACATAATATGTTTGTGAGACCGAGTATTTTTATACCTAACCTGAATCCTATTATTAATGAATTTGAGAAGCTTTGTATTAGGGATGTATATGATGAATGCATGAAAGCTAATCCATGTGTTAAAAGCAGGGGTTATTCTAATCTAAACAAGAATGAAGCAGCAGCATTAAAAGAACTAGAGAATGATGCACGTATCACAATCAGACCAGCTGATAAAGGAGGTCTGATTGTTGTTATGGATAGGGATTGGTATGAAATGAAAATGCTAGAGAGTTTAGCAGATAGAATGTTTTATGAGGAATTAAACATTTTACAGGTCAATGAACATATACAGACTGTGGCTTGCATGGTTAAATTTCTGTATGAACACAATAGAATAGATAAGAAATTATTTGAATATCTCTTGGTGAATAAACCTTTGATACCTATTTTGCAAGGCTTACCCAAGGTGCACAAATCTAATTCTGACCCCCCCTATGAGACCCATTGTCTCAGGGAGAGGCTGGTGCACCGAGCCTGCCTCTATTTACATTGAGAAATGTATCAGACCTCTGTTAAATGATTTACAGCATGTACTTAGAGACACGGAACATTTTCTTAGTGATTTATATGAGTCTGAGAATATTAGTAACACACTGTTTGTCTCACTGGATGTGGTCTCACTGTTTACCGTGATACCCAATGAGTTAGGAGTCAACTTAGTTCTGCAGTTTTTGAAATATATAATGAAGAGATGGTCAGTTTATTGATTGAATTATTGAAGCTAGTGCTGGAACACAATGTTTTCTTTTTGACATCATTTGTTCAAAGATTTGTGGATGATGTTTTATTCTGTGGGAGGGATGTAGATGGTCTTAGTAGATTCTTGAATTTTTGAAGAGTTAGATTTTGTTATTGTGAGAGATGTTAATGGGTCTATTTTACTAAACTGCATAGGAAGGATTGTCATGTGAATCACCTCCTCCACAGGAGCAGTGCACATCCACCTCATGTTTTAAGAATGTTATTGTTAATCAGATTAAATGTGAGAGATGTAGATTTTAACAATGAGATGGATAGAGTTGTTGGGTTTTTGAAGGAACCATATTTTTCTAATAAGAGGAGAATTCCAAAGCAGACAAGAAGGAAACTAAACTGAGAATGTCCTTGAAATACACTAATGATATTGGCAGATGAGAAGTCCACAGTTATATATACACAGGTAATTCCTTTTACCATCCAGATCAAAATAAGGAATATTTTTCACATGCAATAGTGCCAGTTGAGTATGTAACATATATATAACATCAGGATAGTTCACATGTGTTTAGTTTTAGAGTTATTTGTCTGTTGCAAGAAAGTTTAAGACAAGGAGATATTTGTAATAGAACAGAAAATTTGGAAGCCATATGGATCACCAAATTAAGAAGCACAGAGGGGCATGGGCTGAAAGAGTGCATCCCTATAAAACCTAGATTGAAGAAGAGGCCCCTTAGGAGGTAGTAATATGTGATTTTAAAATGTTTTGAGTATTAAATGCTTATGCATGTTTTTTCCATGTGAAATTAAGTAAATTGTATTGATATTGTGTGTTATAGTGTTGTTTAATGTGTTAAGAACATGTGTTTTTAAAATATATTTAAATGTATATGTTTAGTGCCTTTAAGATAATTAGAGTATCTCAGGAATGTGAACCTATGATGTGTCAGCTGGTATAAAAGGTGTGTGTGCTATAGTGCTTACTATACACCTGAAGAAGCTTATTAGTGAAAGCGCTTGTGTTCAGCACTGAGTAAAGGCCTTGTTGGATATCTACAGCTGTCAGCGTCCTTTTTTCTATTTTTATAAAAAATGTTGACTAGATTTAGAGATGCATTCAACTGGGTGCTATCTTTGGCTATCCCTGAGATTAACAGGGTGTATGATCTCCTGTACGATGAGGTCTCAGACACTGAGACTTTTCCTCCATTAATCCCAGCATTGGAGGATATCTTCAAGAAAGCTTGTAGTTCCCCTCTCTTTATTGAGGCTTTGTCTAAGAAAGTGTTAGATATTTTGGGTATGCTTGGCCATGCTTCACCTCAAAGCCCTTTGTCTGTGGAACTTGCTGCTGTGCCCCCAGAGACTTATACAAATAAGAAGATCATCATCTTCATGAAGATGATGATGAAGAAGATCATGTCTTCTTCTAACCCAGTTCTTCATGATAAACTAGGAAAGTGGCCAGAATCTCATGGAAAAAAGTTTGTAAAGTCCAGCATGGTAGCTTTTAAAATGTTTATCTTTCAGCTAAAAAATGAGATTTCGAATGCTTCTCTTGTGTCTGATTGTGTGTTTAGTACAGCATCTAATCAGATCCTTAAACACTGGGATGACAAATGTAAATTGATGCAAGGAGTGTTGAAAGGTTTCATATTCCCAAGTTCTCCTCCTTTAAGCAAGATAACTTTCAGTGGGCCTAATTAAAAAACAGGGCAATAAAAGGAAGCAGCAGGATGACAACTGCACCAAGATGAACAAGAAGGGTTCCCTTCCTAAAAAGGATACTCCCCCCATTTTATAACTATGCCAAAGTGTGGATCCTATCTTTATTAAGTCCTCCATTGGGTGCCTTGTCTCTCAAATTAGCTCTCAACAAGGTGGCCTGGCTGTCTGTGGTTTCTGACAAATGGGTGACAAACATTGTTGGCAGAGGTTACCAATGGAAGTGGAAAGACCACACACCTCTGCTCATGGGGGTTCTCCCTCATCCATGAGACCAGATTTTGTTATTCTTTCCTATTCTCCACCAAATGCTGGAGTCAGGAGGTCATAGAACTAGTCCCTCCTTAAGAATGAATGCATTTTCTTTTCTGAATACATTTGTCAAGGACCCCAAGATCAAGATGCTTACCCAGCAGACAGTGCATCATCTGTTGTTGGACAACTGCTGCATGGTGACCCTGGAATTGAAGAATGCCTGTTGTCATATCAGTTTTCTGTATTGCCCTTTGGGCTATTCACTGCTCTATGAGGTTTCACCAAATACCTTGCTGTGGTAGTGGCCCACTGGCAGACTCTTTGCATTCACATCATTCCTTACCTGGATGATCTGCTTATCTATGCGGAGTCTGCATTCAGGTTTTTGGAATCACTAGAGAAGGTCTCAGCCTTACACTCCTATCTGGGGGTTAAGTTGAAACTCATCTTTCTAGGGTGCTTTATCAATGCCAACAAGAGAATGGCTTTTCTGGCTGAAGACAAGGTCCTGCTGTACTAGAAAGTATTTCTGTAATTCTCCAAAAGGAATGTTTCCACAGTGAGAGAATTTCTAAAAAATTCTTGGACTGATGGCATCCATGTTTCTCATGGAAAATACCACAGAATTTCAGTGGTATGTCTGAAATTGTTAGGCCAACACTTTCATTCCCTGGAATCCCAATTGCTGGTGTTGCCCTTCATAAGATGAGAGTTACAGTGGTAGAGAGAACAGTTAAGTATCACTCCAGAGCTTCCTTTCTCCCCTATGTTGCCAGCACAATCTGTCCAGACAGATTTGTCTGACTTCACCTGGGAAGCTATGCCAATGGGAAATTCAAGTGCAAGCCACACTGGGACTCAAGAACACATGGAAAGACAACTGTATCAAGGAGATATTGGTGGTGTTCATGGCTTGAAAGTCCTTCACCACTTTTGGACTCTGAGTCCTCTTCTGGTGGTTACAGACAACACCACCTTGATATAGTACCTCAACAAACTAGGGACTCACAAAGTCTTTCTTCTGTGCCCATTTAAATGATAGCTTGTGAGGAGGTTTCTCAGAATTCTCTGACTCTTCGGGCAACATACATACCATCAGAGGAAAATATTGTGGCAGGCAGATTAAGAACTTCCTGGGTAAACCCACATGAGTGGAAGCTCAAGGAAGTACCATTCCAGGATCTTGTCCTTAGGTGGGGAACACCTCAAATAGATATATTTGCCTTCTTTCAAAACAAACAGCTGGGGAAATTTTGTTCCAGTCATCCTTGTAGCCATGCTTGTTGGATGAATGCATTCTCATACCGCTGGATGGGAATATTGTATTTACACTCTTTCCACTGATTCTCAGGATGCTTTTGAAGGTTCAAGGAGAAATTCCAAACATCACTGTGGTGACCCCCCCCCCCCATTGGCCTAGGCAGTCTTGGTTACATCTGTTAATGGCATTGGCCAAGGGCAACTACAGCAGTCTTCCTCACATAGCAGTCTTCCTCACATATTGGATCTACTCACATAGTCTCAGGAGTGACTGCTGCACCCAGATTCAGAGAAACTTCAATTGACATCCCGCATATTCAATTTTGAATCTGTTTAGTCACTTGTTTCATGAGGATGTACAGCAGGTATTAATGGAGGCCAGAAAGCCTGCCACTAGAACATCTTATGCTTATGAATGGATGAGGTTTTCTAAGTGGCGCCTATATGGAAAAAGAGGGTGCATTTAGGTTAATACCCTCTCATCCTGAAATATTTGGGTGAGCTACTTATTATACGTGTCCATTAAGGTGCATTTAGTGTCCATCTCTGCTTGCCAATGGCATCTCATTTTACTTCTTCACTTTTGGTAAATCAGTTCATGAAAGGAGTATTGCACATGATACCCTCCCCATTCACAAGCAAATTCCTCCTTGGTGGGGCCTAAATTATGTTCTTGAAAAGTTGACATTACCATCTTTTGAACCTGCAGCTCACACTTATCATAAGTTCTTAATGTGGAAAACATTTGCTTATTGCTCTGTCATCTGCAAGGCAAGTTTCTGAGCTGCAAGATCTCATGGTGGGACAATCTTAACTGAGTTTCTACAGGGATAGGATTGTGCTATTCATTAAGCCTTTTTCATGCCAAAAGTGGTCTCAGAATTCACTCTCAGTCAGTTTATTAATCTCCCAGTGTTCTTTCCAGAACCAAGAATAAGGGAAAGAGTATACTTCATAACTTGGATGGGCATAAGCAGTTCAGGTACTACTTGACAGAACAAAGCCCTTTAAGCGGGCCAAAAGGCTTTTTATTTCCTTTATTGGGGCAAACTGTCACAAAGCAATCTTTTGGATGTTAATTGTCCTCTGGTATATTTTTTTGTTACACCCACCATGACAAGGTGAATGCAGGCAAAGTAAAGGCACATTCCTCTGGACCTTTTCCTCTTCTGTGGCATATTAGAAAGAAGTGGATTCCAGAAAGATTCTAGAGGCAACAACTTGGTCCTCTGTACACAACTTCATGAACCACTACAAATGACTTTTTTTGTAAGTATGCAGCAGGCCTTGCAAGGACCATTCTCCAGGGGTTCTTGGACCCTTAACCTTCCTCCTCACAGGCTGGGTAAACGTTGTGAAGGTAGTGTGTTTAATGAGCATAGTACAGTTGCATAAGTTCCATTCACCTTTAACTGTAGATGTTTGTAGAACACACTGTCTTACTGGCAGTACCCTCCCACCATCCCCCTTTTATTAGGTGTATGGAGTTGGCTGCTGGAGTTGCTGTTGTGCTTTGGTTCAGCAACCTTTTTTGTTATGTGTGTTGGCATTTGGTTTGGAAAAGTAGGTGCTCACAAAGCTTGTGCTTCAATATGCTTTTCTTTGGACATTAGAACACTGAAAGGGCTTGGACTATGAGTGTGAAGGCTGTCCTCATCCTACCAGATGATTGGTTCTTCACCCTCACAGACAGGCACTGGGAGTTCTTTGGGGGGGCACTACTACCCAAATGCTAGTAAGGCAGTGTGTTCTACAAACATTTACTGTTAAGTGGAACTGTTCCACTTACCTGTAACAGTTCTACTTACCTGTAACATCTACTGTTACAGTAAGTGGAACTTATGCACCTGTACTTATTGGTGATGTGTTGAAGGACGTAGAAAAAATATAGAAAGAAAGATTCACAAAAAATAATGCCCGAATGTTTAGATTTCTTCAAAACAGGACAGCCTAAGTGTGCCTGTACCTGCTAGAGACACTAAATGAAAAAGAGTAGTGCTGGAATTTAGAACAGACAGTCTTTCTGAACAAGATATTGTTAAATATTTTTCTGATTTAAACAGACATTTACATTGTGAAAAATTTTATGATGAAAGGTAATTATGGACTAGAGATAGGGAGACATGGGTATACATAAAGGGAAGTGATGGAAAAATTAAGCATTTATCATGAATTGTGAGCATTGATGTGGCAAGGAGACATGATCATTACTATTGTTAGCCATCATTTTTATGTGTGTGTTGATGAACATTATTCAGTTAATTAATACAATAAAAGAAGATACATGCAATGTGGGGAATGGAGTCATGTTGAAAAAAAAATGCTGCAAATTAATGTGCACTAGATGTGGCAAGGAGTAGACAAACTAAATGAATCAGACAAAATAATGTTAGAGAGACAGAATTTGGAAATAATTTAACAGAAAATGTAGATCATAATGAAAATACATATCTGAAAATAAGTGAAGAAGAGCAAGAGAAAGAGAGAGTGAAGGAGTGCAGGAAGGTGAAGTGAGTAATTTAGGGGATGGCATGAAAAATACTGTAAAATGAATTGTGCAGGAAAACAGGTTTCAGCAATTAGAAAATGAAAGCGAAAAAGGGGATGCTACCAAAGTCGATTTTCAATAGTAAGCCATGTCAGACTTTGAAACAGAAAAAGAAATTTAGCAATTCAACATAATTTAAAAAAGGAAAGGGATATTATCCAGAAATGTCCTTAAATTTTCATAGTATAGTGAATGAAGAGAGATTTACTGCGCTGAAATGGCAAATGTTAATATTCATTATAAGAACCAAAAACAACCAGGTAGCTAAGACTCAGGAACTCTTTATTATTAAAACTATGGTTAAGCACTTTCATCTATAAAAGACATCTTTAGAACCATGAATGAACCAAAGAAGCAGAGATGCACTAATATAACTCATTAAAAAGTTTCAAACAACGACACACCCCCACAAAAAAAAAAACAGTCACCAGTAAGCATAGTGAAAATGTCCACCAAAATATTTAAAGGGACATAGCCAAAACACTGTAGACCACATAGCGTGTTGGACATACTAAACAAATGAAGACACGGATGTTACATTATAAGGAAGAAATCTCTAAATTGGTGGATTCTATTACAGCAGACCTTGATTTTCCTAAACATAAGTCTAATTTTAATAATGTTTTCCAGAAAATTGACACCAAGTTGACACACATTAAATGTAGAAAAGACAAAAAAATTAACATTGGACAACAATGATTATTGCAATAAAACAGCGTATTCTAAGGTGCCTAATACGTCCCATGTCTACAACTATTCTGCACCTAATAGAGATGGATTTTATGGAAAACAGAAAATTTCACATGAAATGGAATCCCCTTTAGAGCAAACTTTTCCCAGGAGATCAGAGCAGTTGGCAAACAAATACAGGGAGTCCCAACAGCACCCAACATCCTGGTAATCAGATGAAGGGCAAAAATTGGGGAAACAAGAATCGACGTGAATCAATTCAAAAGATGGCGAATTTTGACAATTTTGTGAACTCTGGTTCTTCTTCTCATACCTCAGGTTCTGTGTCTGTTACATCTTATTACAATTTTAATATTTATAATTTCTCTGATTTCTACATTGGGCCAGAGCACCATAATTTATTTTTGTAGGGTTTCAGTTTTATACCCTCGGGCAGGGCTAATATGGGAGATACACTGGACAATTTGAAACTTTTTACTAGAAAATTGCATTTCCACATTTTGTTCATGGATGCATCAACTCCCAGTACCTCTGCCAGTTATTTTAAAAGAAAAAGTGAGGCCAATCCCACCTTCATCCAGTGTAAATGCATTTGATAAGTCATGTGAACAAGAGATAAGAGGCTTGCTGGCTAACAAGAGAAAGCATGGTTTCAATAATTTATTCAAGGATGACAGAATAATCTTGTAGAACATGACACATGACAAGAATATCAGGTGTATGAGACCTGACAAAGGTGGGGGATTGGTAATTATGAACTGGGTTGACCATACTGGCCATATGCACAGATTGCTCAGTGATGACCCTGTTTACAGCATTGTGTCAGTCAATGAAACAAACTGATATTGTTTACAGGGCAATTAACATCTTTTTGGATGAACTTTTGCTACTTGGCACTATATCCCTGGGGTTGTTTGATTTTCTTAAAGTTCCACCATCCTGCCATCCCCAAAATCTTTGAGGTACTGAAAATTCATTCTAACATTTTTGATCCACCTTTGTGGTCTATTCTTGCTGCAGGGAGCATTATCATGAGCCAATTGACAAGTTTATTCATTGGAAGCTTAAATCCCTTTTCATTAAGTTTCCCCACATCATTCAGGATTCCTGGAACCTATTGGCATAGGTGTTTACTAGGCTAATGACCACAAGAGTCTTTTTAAGCCTATCCATGCGTCCCAAATCTCTGACGTGATATCCTTGATAAGTGTAAGAATGGACCTGGGAGATGAACTATTTACAGGTTACCTGTGTCCATTACAGACATAGGTGCCAAACCAGGGATGAATTTCCAGTTTCCCATCCAATTGTCCAAGTTACACTTGAATTGGGTTAGGCAGGAACCCTGTTTCACATGGCTGGGGAGCCTGTTCAATAGACAGGGTAGTCTCTGGAGCACTGAGTGCAAGAAGGAATATCTTTTGGTAACTTGTGACATCCAAAGTCTTTTTACGGCCATTCCTCATGAAGAAGGGCTTGAGTGGTTTGAAGAAATAATATCCAAATTTGGTTCCTTATCAGATACTAGCATGTCCTTTGTCCAGGATTTTATGGAACTGGTCTTAAGTAACAACTTCCTTGTCTTTGATAGTGAATATTACAAGCAGCAATAGGGGGTAGAAATGGGGGCTGCATGTGCCCCTATTTTTGCCAATGCAGTTTTGCTTAGATAGGAAATTAAGGCCGTTTTCAAGTTGGAACTTTTTGTACACTGTGTTGGTTATTTCCATTATCTGGATGACATACTTATTGTATGGTCTGGTAATGAAGTACAGTTTTCTAAATTTATTTCACAATTGTAGTCAACTTTTTTTTACGTTCATACATTGTGAACACAGATCGCACCAACTTTCTTGATATTGAGATTACCAAGGATATTAATGGGGTATTTGCAACCTCCATCTACAGAAAGTCTACTTTCTGTAATACTTTCCTGCATTTCACTAGTTGCCATGCCTTGCATCATAAGAAGGAGGTGGTAAAGAGTCAGTTTATCAGGGTATCTCACTTAACCTCTGATGACAATATATGTATCCACCATTTTGACAAGTTAAAAATCTTTGCTTCTTGACTGTGGTTATCAAACTTCATTGGTGAAAGATTTTTACAAATAAGTTCTACAGGGAAGGGATGGTATATATACCCCTATTATCTGAAAGGGTTTGGAGAATTACAAGTTCAACACTTTTGAGAAAGGTATGAGTTCTGATTTAAACCACAATTTCTGTCATTATTCCAGTATGGTTTTACATTATTCATTAGATGTGAATGCATACAGAAAATTCCATGAAAAACTGGTCTATTCTTCAGTGCAATGATGATTTGAAGGTTTTTTTTGAAGGTCCCCCTACTTTTACCTTCAAGAATAAACCCAATATCAAGAGCATCTTAGAGAAACCAGTCAAAACATCTCAGAATAATTTCTTCATGATATCTAAATGTGGCTGTTGTCACCAATGTCCCTTTATTGACACTGATTTAGGGGATGCGGTACTTGAAAAAATGTTGAGAATGGATGCACAAGGGAAATTTAACTGTTATACTGAGAGAGCTGTGTATCTGACAACGTGCTGCTTCTGTCCTGCCTTTTACGTTGGCAAGACTAAGAATGCACTTAATAAAAGAATTTACCAACACCAGCACAGAATGGATAACAAGACAGCACTTGCTGGACATGCTTCTGTATGTGTTGGGTGTTTGGTAAATTTAAATTCATGGTGCTTGAACAGATTGATTCTACAATATATTCAGGGAACTGGCAAAATTGACTTTTACATCGCGATATGTTCTGGAAGCTCCATTTGGATGCTACAAATTATCCAGGTCTTAATGAAGCTATTTCCATCTTAAGTTAATTGAAATTGTGTGCCGCTACACTATAATTTATATTTTTATATCTTTGTATCTTGCTTTCTGTGTCTGTATTTGTTTAGTATGTTCAACATGCTATGTGTGTGATCTACAGCGTTTTGGCTATGTCCTTTAAATATTTTGGTGGACCTTTTCACTATGCTTACCAGCGATTGCTTTTTTGGGGGGGGGGGGGGTGTCATTGTTTGAAACTTTTTAATGAGTTACATTACTGAGTATCTGTTTCCTTGCTTCATTCATGGTTCTGAAGATGTCTTTTACAGACAAAAGTGCTTAACAATGGTTTTAATGATAGAGTTCCTGAGTATTATCTACCTAGTTGTTTTTGGTTCTGTTTGATTTTCTATGCTCCAGTTCCAGGGTTTCGGCACATATTTTTTATTCTTATTAAAATTAATTATGATAGAACATTGCAATAAGATACTGATATTGATTAAAGTACTAGCTGTTGACAGAAGACAAAAAGGCACCAACCATCTAGATTGCTAAATAATGTATACTAAGGTGAAACAAATAAGATTTCTAGAAGTTTAAAAGACAACAAAGCACAGATATTGTATATTTGTTAGACACAGGGAACACTAAAGTAAAGCAAAGTGAGGAGTCTTAACAGATATGGAGGAAGAAATTTTTTTGGATGATGGAAATGTATTCAGGTGTAGTAAATGATCCAGAAACTGAGATTTTAGATGTTATAGGAGGATAACCAGACAGATTACTAGTGAATTGTAGAATGAGAAGCAAAGGATTTAGGATTATAATTTTATAAGCTTGTAGATGTGGCAAGGACAGGGAAACTCTGTTTGAAAAGATTATTTTTTGAGAATTAATACAGAGATAGTGATTTTAGGTGATCAACTGTGATTTAAGGCAAGAAAAAGAAAAATAAGAACAGATGTGAAACTTCCTAAGCAAATAAATGAAAATGTATGTCTGACATTAGTAGGGGAAATACTGTATACTTACAGAACAACAGGAATAAAGACAGAATTTGAATTTATTTTCAAGGACTTTAGGAGAGGTAAGTAATAGGAATTTAGTAGCAGATTTTTCAGATTACACTGCAATAATGTCAGCATTTTGAGAAAAGAGTAACATAATTAAGATATGGAGCATTTGAAAAGTGTAACAGGTACATGTGCAGAACTGGAAATGACAATGGAAGTGACAAAAAAGTGTAAAAATGTTTAAAGAGCTGCAGGAAATTAAGGCATTTACACAGACTGTGGATACATTATAAAAACAAATATAAAGATCAAGAAGTATTGGCAAGAGTGTAGAAAACAGAAGAATAGACAAAAAGGCATGCAATACAAAAAAGTAGTAGATAAAGTGGGTAGTAGGCTTTATAAAATGCAAAAGAAATCTATGCAATGAATATGTTAAAAGGAAAAGACTTGCTACAGAGATAAAAAATAGCTAGTGAAAGCAAAGAACAAGTCAATAATCCCTTTTTAGGGTACCAGGTAAAATATAACGATTGGAATAAAACATGGGAATGGAAAGGAATATCAGAAAGAGAAGTGTGTGTGTGTGTGTGTGTGTGTGTGTGTGTGTGTGTGTGTGTGTGTGGTGTGTATGTATATATGGGTTACCTTTAGTTTATCGAAAGCCCATTTCACAGATACTAACTTTGCCGACACGTCATATTACTGACAACTGGAGAGCTGACGTTTCCCGCACAGTAAGTAACCGTTTGGCCATCCCAAATTCAAAAACTACCACTAAAACAAACTCACAGATGTGGGGGGCTATGCCCCCCAACCCCATACCCCCCCTTAATAAATATGCCAACTCCAAGAATGCACTACCGCAAGGGTAAGGGGCAAAGTTCAGGTTGATGGCCAAATGGTTACTTGCCATGTGGGAAACCTCAGCTCTCCAGATGTCGGTGATAAGACGTGTCAGCAAAGTTAGTGTCTGTGAAGTGGGCTTTCGATAAACTAAAGGTAACCCATATATATATATATATATATATATATATATATATATATGTATATGGGCGTCCACTATGTAATTTCAAAATACTAAAATCCCAAAATTCAGTATTTCGAAATTACATAGCCGAAAACTCAAAGTTCCGAAACTGGCAGAAGCACGAAATTCAAAATCCCGAAGCACGGAGATGTTGAATTTCCGCTTCCGGTGGTGCAGTGTGTGGATGTATCGGTTGAATTTAGGTAAGTTTGTGTGTGTAAATGTGTTGGTTAGGGGCTTTAGTGTGTGTAAGAGTGTGTTGTGACTGTGATGTGTGTGTGTGAGGGACTGTAAGATGTTTGTGATCGAGTTTCATTTGTGTTTCTGTTTGCGTGATCTCGGAGTTAGAATATATAAGTGGGGGTGTGGGGGGGCATTTAGATGCATTTATTTGATTGTGGGAGGGTTGTGTTTATTTATGTGTGTACTGTATGTGTAGTGTAGTTTCGGTATTTTGAATTTCGCGGATATGTGTTTGCGGAATTGCGAGTAGTGCTTGGGATTTCGACTATGCAATTTCGAAATACTGAATTTCGGGATTTCAGTATTTTGCGATTATATAGTGGACCCATACACACATACATATATATATATATATATATATATATATATATATATATATATATATATATATATATCTCAAGGAAGACACCAATCCAAACTACTAACAAGTTGACAGAAAACACCAGGAAGGACCCTGTTGACCAGAGACGGTAGAGTCAAATATACAGACCAGATACACAAATTTGACCTAAGTTTCTTCTTTATTATACAGACTTCTTCAGAATATGAACACATTTAACCACTCCATTGATGTTATATACACTCATACACTACAACAAATACATCCCACCCCTTCAATTACCCTATCAGACAAAGCCCAATCTAACAAGCATATCCTAAATCTAACTTCATTAACCCTTTGAAGTAAAAAACTATACTTTCAATCCATCTCCACAATATTGTGTTACATATCAAAATGTGTTAAATACACAAAATGTAAATGTAAAATAAACATTTTCATATGCAATCAACTAAACACTGTTTATGACACACAGTGTTCTTGAATTGCATAACAAAATAATATCATAATGTCTAAAAAACAACAATAGTTAATCATATAAAAAATATAAAATTAACTTTCACGAATTTTGTTAAGAAATTTTAAAAATTCTTTCTGGAAAACACCATTCCATAACAATAAGAAATAAAAAAACTTTCTTAAAATCTTTTTATAAATAACATTTTCAACCCAAGATGTGTTTTAATTTTAATAGGGGCAATATGCTTATGTTATCATTAATTCCTGGAAATACTGTAGCATTTAATGGCAAATGCCATCTCCTTTCACAAATATCAAGATACACATCCAATACTGTACCCTGACCATCCTTTTTTATTTGCTGCATTACACAAAATCTAAATCTGTGCTCTGGATGTTGCTCTATGTGCCTAACTAGGGCATTAGTATTTTTCATGTGCCTAATACCCAGGATGTGTTCGCTAACTCTATCCCTGAACATCCTACAGGTTTTCCCTGTATAAAAAGCTGGACAACCTTCACATTTAGCCATATAAACAACATTTTTAACATGACAATCAAAATGGCCATGTATACCAATAACCTCTCCCTCAATAATAATTTTATCACCTGTAACAAGAATATATTTACAAACACTACATCTACCACACCTAAAATTCCCTTTACTCCTGTGTGAATTAACATTCTCCCAACTGGAGTTTGCAGCCGACTCAAGCAATTGTTTAAAAGACTTCCCTTTCCTATATACAATTTTGGGGGGTTGGTCAATTTTCTCCATACGTTACTATCCAATTTTAATAACTTCCAATTTCTATTTATTATTCCCACTATATGATCCACATCATAATTGTATGTTGTGATAAAATACAATGTTTCCCCACACTGGTATTAACATCAATTTCATTTTTTGTTATTTTTACTTCTCCAATAACTGTATTTACTTGCACCCCCCCCCCCCATCGTGGTAATCATTGGCTAAAATTGCATTATAAACACCACTAAACCTCTTACATTTCACTTCTTCCATAATGGAATCACACAATTCAACAGGATATCCACGATTAATGAACATACCTTTAATGAACTCCATTTCTTTTAGAAAATCTTGACTTTCGCTTACCATTCTGGCTGCCCTAACCATTTGTCCTTTTACTGTCGCTTTTTTCTGATGGTTAGGGTGCCAGCTCTGGTAGCTCAAGTAAGAATATATATAGATCTACTTCACAAGCTCAAAATTTCAAAACTTCGAACTGCAAATGGTTGAGACCATAAGATCGAAGTTTTGAAACTTGAAAATTGTAATAAAAAAATATAAACAAAAAATTGTTGGGGGTATGCTCCCCTGCACCCCCTGCTAAATAAATACACCAACTCTGAGATCACAATACACTGAGGAAAACAGTAAATTTCCCATTGTATACTGTACGGCGAGCTCCATTCAAAACGTTCAAAGTTTCAAAACTTTGATCTCGACCATATGCAGATCGAAGTTTTGAAACTTCAAGCTTATATACATATATATATATATATATATATATATATATATATATACACACACACACACACACACACACACACACACACACACACACACACACACACACACACACACACATAAAGAACAGTGTAAAAGGAAGAACATATATGGGGAGTGAAATGTATAAGCAATTACATAAGCAATATGTTACAACTTGATGTTAACATGAAATAAATGGATTCAGTCATAGGTAAAGCCACAGTACTAGGAAATGATGGAAAGGAATATGAATTTTACAAAAAAATGGATAAAGTGGAAAAGGGATATTTCAAAAAACTATAAATGAATGGATGAAAAGGGAAATTCAAAATGAGGAGATATGTATGGGTGTCATAAAAAAAATGTTCTGGAAAAAGGAAGAGAAAGAATACGTAAACAATTGGAGACATGGTGTTTTATGTAACACTGGTTATAAAACAATGATGACCATATATCAGAAGATACTTGAGACAGTTATTAAAGTAGTAGTACAAAATGGAATATATGGAATGAAAGGTAGAAACACTAAATAAATGTTAATATTAATAACAGAACTAGTAGATGGCATTAGGATGGGAAATGTAGAAGAAAGAATAACTGCATGTGATCTCAAGAAGGCATATGATAATATTAGGCATAGCCAGTTATGGGGAAAATTAGAATAGTACAGAATGTAAAATAAAGTAATGGGGGTCATTAGAGATGTATATGAGAGGTTTTGGATGAAAGTATTAGTTAATGGATGGATAAAGAGTAAAATAAAACCTGAGATGGGTATCAAACAGGGATGACCAGTTAGTGAAGTATTATTCTGTTTAGTTAATAGGCAAAACAATGAGGCTAGAAAAGGAAGCAGAACTAGTGTGTGTATATATATATATATATATATATATATATATATATATATATATATATATATATATACTGACAATCAATAAGATGGTGGTATTGGGATATATATATATATATATATATATATATATATATATATATAGTTCCATAGTTCCACTTTATAATCTTGAAATACTGAAATCTCAAATTTCAGTATCCCGAGACCATAAAGTCGAATTTTTTAAATCATGAAACTCCATAAATGAGAATCCGGAAATGTTGAATTCACTGTTATGGTGTTCCGGTATTTGATGTGGGATGTAGTGTGTGCAGTATGTACTGTCAAGTGTGTGGATTTAGCTGGTATGTAAGGTAAGTGAGTGTTTTGTTAGGGTTTTAGGTATGTGCTTGAGTGTATGTCAGTGTGTTTGGAAGTTTTGTGTGTGGGTTAGGCTAGGCAGGTAAAAGTATGAGTGTTTAAGTGTTGAAAGTGGTGGTTTGTATATTTGTGATATGTGTGTGCGAGGTTACTGTAGAGTGTCTAGTGTTGAGTTTGCTGTCGTTTTCTGTTTGGTGAGATGTCGGAGTTAGTATATATAAGTGGGGTGTGGTAGCACCACATGGGGTGCAGGGGGGGGCTTGCATTTGTCGTGTAATTTTGTTGATTTGTGTTTTCGTGTTTGTGTGTGTTTTGTTTGTTGATTTGTTGTAGTGTGGGTAGGATGTTGTATGTGTTGTGTGGTTTATGGTGTGTTTATGTTCACAATTTTGTATTTCTCGGTTTTGGGCTTTCAGGATTTCAAGTTTTCGACTTCATGGTCTCGAGATACTGAAATTCAAGATTTCAGCATTTCGAGATTATAAAGTGGAACTATATATATATATATATATATATATATATATATATATATATATATATATATATATACACATACACACACACACACACACACACACACACACACACACACACACACACACACACACACATGTTTGTATGTAAACACATGCACACACCTGTGTAATTTAGAGGCTTGCTAAATCATTGGGATGTAGAGAAAAACAGATTACCCAGAGCAACCAGTATAGGCAGAGGGAGGCCATGCAGACCTCACACAGGATGCACCCTAGATGGGAATCAAATCTGGGTCTGTAAGGCAGCAGTACTAACCAATGCACCACTGTGTGGTTACATTGAGTAGTGGAACTTTAAAGCAGAAGGTGTCGCACCCTGCTGCTTCTCATCATACAGATTTAGTTATTTAGTTATTTATCTGAACAAAGGCTATAAAGACTCTTTCAGCCACATGTTAGTTACAGAAAATTAAAATCAAGTCAGATTTACATGTGCAACATTTATACACATTACAGAACATTAACATCAGTTAACAGTGATACATGCAAGATTTATGAACATAATATATGAAACAGCATGTGAAATAAGTCAAGAAGTAGAATACAAAATGGTATAAAATTGACTAGAAAGATACATGAAGTACATCAATGCTAAATGTAATTCTTTGAAGCAACTTAGAAGAGAGTGCTAGGACACACTTCTTAGCAAGCTAAGGATAAAGACATAGAATATGTGGTCTGATAACACATCGAGTACCTCTGGTTCTAGGTCTTGTTTCTCACCTGATTTCTTTGCTTTTTTAAGTTGAATTTTTGAAGATGTTTATAGGCAATGTAGTACCTTTTATGGTTTAATATCTAAGCATGTCACTCTGTGTTGCACTTTAAACTCTGGTGCTTCAAGGGTGATCCTAAAATGATGGTGAATGAGCAATCATACTGAGGTCATGATGACAAGGGAAAAAAGAGAGCAATCAGGATCCCTTCAATGTATAGACCTTTTTCCTGACTCCATTTATTTTGCATAGTAACATTATTACAAATATATTTTAATTTGTAATCATAATCAGTGGATTGCTGTAGCCATTCACTGCAAGAACCTGTTTTTATTCTCCACTCACTAAAACAGTTCTCTTGTTTCTGGACTGCACAAGCATTGGATTAGTTCATATGTTGATCTCATACCACTCCCCCAAATGAGTATCACCACTGATTTGTGCTGTGTGTTTTTCTTAAACAGAGTAATATAAGCAAAGTGTGGTATATATTTGGTTTGGTGATCATAACTCCTTGTAGAACACAATACAAACTAAAATGAGCCACTGTGTTTTGTGATCAAAGCCCCCAAATCATCCATACAGAATAGCATCTCCTTCCATCACATGGCCCATAATAAAATGTCTAATGAAGTTAGTTGTGTGTCCCATCACAGACATTCTGTATTAAAAAATAATAAAACTTTTATGTGGCTCTAGAAAGCCTGCCATCCTCCATCTTATTGATTGTCTGTATTATGTCACTGATAACAATAGTGCTAATGTGGCTTACTTAAATGTCATAGTTTTGCCCTCAAAAGATGATGCCCTTGGCAGTTTAATACCTCTGCAACAATGAAACATACTTCAAGTGTACAGTGTACACTCTTAGGTAAACCGTAACTATGGGATAAACGCATGCACAGCCTATCTAAACAATCTTGTCTTGGTTTGTGATTGACTGTGCAGTTGTCTGGTAAGAGAAGTTTTATTTGAATTTATATTTTATTTTTTACCATTGGTTTTAACTGTTTGTAGGAAGGAAGGGATAGCTTATTGAGAAGATTTACTTTGATTTATATTTTGCTTTTAATTTTAATTTTCACTGTTAGTTGTTTGGTAGGGATAGGTTTTATGCAGGCAGACTTTAGCCATCCCAAGGGGCTTAGTCAGCTATAAATTCACAGAGATGGTAGAGACGACAATCCTGACTTTATCTAAATAATCCTGTATTGGTTTGCGATTGACTGTGGAGTAACTTGGTAACAGAAGTTTTATCTGAATTTATATTTTATTTTTAAACACGTTTTCACTGTATTTAACAAGGAAGGGATAGCTTGTAGGCAAGATTTATGTTGATTTGTATTTTGTTCTTTTACCTTTAATTTTTAGCATTTGTTGTTGGAAAGGGATAGACTTTAGCCAGGCAAACTTTAGCCAACCCAAGGGGCCTAGTCAGCTATAAATTCACACAGACTGCAGAGAGGACAATCCAGAGCTTATCCAACCAATCCTGTCTTGGTTTGTGACGTATTGATCTTCATTGTTAAAAAGAAGTGCAACTGCAAGAGATAGTGAGCAGAAGCTACTGTGCACATTTCAACATGATGTAAAGGAATTCTTGTTTTTGTGTGACTTAACTTGTACAGTCAGAGCAACAACTTTGTTGTACTTAATTTAATATTTAGTTGCATATTTTTTGTGTGATTTTTCAGATAGAAGTTGATTTAAGTTCTCTTTGATTTCTCTGGTGAGTGATTTTGATTATTTTTTTCTTTTAGAATTTTTGTTTCATTTGCAGATGAATATGGATTCCTTAAATGAGTATACCATTAATGATTTTCTAAAGCACAAATATCTTGTACAGTGTAACAAATACTATGTATATTTAAATGTAACACCTAATAACTGTGGTGATTTGTGCTCCTCATATCAAAAGTTGGATGATTTGGTTACCATTATTAGTAGTAAATCTAGACTTACTGATTATGATTGCACTTGTACAATTGGCATGGCTTGGGGAACTGTTGTTACATATATTAATGACTGGACTGGTGAGATAAATAATATTAGGTAAAGAGCAAATAGTACATATTTAGGAAATTATCTGTCCATTGTCTGTAAAGATCACTCAACTCCTATGAAACAAGATAATGCCACTGACAACTTTGAAATTCTGTATGGAAGTATTCAGCAATCTGAGAATTCAGGGCATACATAAGGAAAGTAAGAAAGAAAGAAAGAAAGAAAGGAAGGAAGAAGTTCACAAAAATAACAAAGAAGAAAAAGAAACTGATAAATGTCTGTAAAGCAAAGAGAATGCATACTAAAAAGGACACTGCTTTGTTATGTAACAAACAGATTACAGGGAATGATAACATTTGCTATCAGAAAACCTTTAGTCTAAAGAAAAAGGTATCATTTTTTTTCCAAAAGAGGAGGTTGAAAGTTAAACTCGTGGCATAAATTCAGTGATGGCCACTTCTAATGCAAGCTTTCAAAACCCCCACCTTCAAAGTATCGTCTGTAAAGAAAGTACAGTCTGTATCCTATAGAGTCATCATTGGCATATGTTTATTTATTTTTTGTATGTTTGTTTTTTTTTTATTTACAATCAACTAATTGGGTTAGTCTCATTTGGCCAATGGACTTTTTTCAGGGGAGACCCAAGGTGGTATTTATACTGATTAGAGGAAATTTTGTCAGGAGATTGGGAAACTTCCTGTGCTCTTTTCGATAAATGCCATGGGACATTTTACATAAACCTGAGCTACCATTAATTCAGGCAGATGATGCCTCAGTTTAATGGCTTATCCGAATGGCATATATATCATTGCTTTCATCTTAAGTTTCATCCTTTACTTAGATCCTAATGATTAGGGGCTTCTGCACTACAGAAGGCATAATAGCTACATGTAGGAAGATGGGCTTTGGATTGCTCCCACCCCCTATTTTCCCAAAAAACCTTTTTAAATGAAGGTGAATCACTGTTTTCTCCAGACTCTTCCATTTAACTATTAAGATGCAATAATGCGCATTTATTTTTTCCATGGACTTTTAGTGTGCTCTTTATTACTGATTGGAGAAGGGAAAATAAACTATAAATGATTAGTTTTGTTTGCTCTATTTATTCTAACTCAGATGTTGCACAACCTTGGACTTTTGAGTTCTTTATTTTTCCCTAGGCTACATGACCTTGGATTTAGAATTAGTAAGTTGCCACACTGGTCATTTCAGGTGTCTTGTGTTCCTACAAAGCATTTTCAATACTTGTGTGTTTGAGATAACTGAGATTTATTTTGCTGAATTGTGACTTGATGAGCTTGTTCCAGTAACCATCACTTGACCCAAATAACCTGTATAAACTGACTAATCACCAGTAAGTTAAGAATGAGATGAGGAGCAATTCCTGTATGGACTTCATGATCAAATGATTTGTTTATCCTGATTTATTCATGAGATTTGTAAAAGAGTAGTGATGAAATATAGTGTCTGGGTAGTTTGAAGAGGTAGCCTATTAGGTAGTGAAATGTATTTCCAGACCATAGGTAAAGGATGAGTAGGTGCAGAGATTTATGTTACCTACTGGTAATGGGAATGGAACTTTACACCTTAGGTCATAGTATAGTGAGAATATTATTTTCAGCACTAAAACTTGACCCTGTACTTGGAACAAATGTAAGTCCCTTGCTCAAGACATAATTTTCAGCATCAGATAAAATGTAATCAGAAATATTATATACATTACAGTCCCTATTGCCATTGGCAGTTACATGGATGTTTTTCCCCTCTTTGGATTGCGATTCAACGAATGACCTCTGTTCAGGTTCTCTTTCTTCTTCACAGGTACAGGTAAAACGTGAAAAGAGGAACTTGTGGATTTAGGTCGAGCTCCCAGCACATTAGTATTATTTAGCACCATTTGTGTGGTGTTAGGAGTCCCTTGTGGCATTGTCTGCTGCTGCTTAACCACCTCCACAGTAGAGTCTTGCCTAGGTGCTGTGTCGACGTTTGATGATGTCATCACTTCCATCCTGATCAGCTCCATTACCTCTTACACCTGAATTTAAGGTGGAATATTGGTTAGTCTGCCGGTTAGATGTCACAGAAGGCTGATTCCATAGACGGACATCCCTTGGCCATGTGGAAATATGCCCCCGCACAAAATTCTTATAGTCTCTTGAAAGTTTCTTCATTTTAATATGTTGCAATTTGGAAATATAAGTTGTCACAACACAATATAGGTCATTGAGCATAACCTGGTGATATTCCTCCTTAAATCGCAGTTCTATCTGTCTCTGCTGTGATTCAATTGAACTCACTAGTTCTTTTTCCATAGGTAAGAAAAAATCTATCAACAATTTCATGTAAGCAAAATTAGTGTCCAGATTAAGTTGCTGCTATTTGGCCAACAAGACAGGATACAGTTCCGCATATGTGGGCATGCAGAGCACCCTCATGACTCTAGGAACGATTTTATGATGCAAACATGCCTCAAAATGCAGTCTTTGCCACTGTAGGTGTTTCAGCTTATACGAGTCTTTTTTTAAAGCTTTCAGTTGTTCCAAAAAAGAGACATCACTCTCTAGCTCTTCATTATTCCCCAAAGGGGGCACAGTGATGTTGACCAAATTTAAGTTCAACAACGGATTATTAACAGTGGCAATAAGTTGCTTCATTCTCTCTGTACTTACTTTGGCAGCAGCAGACAGTACTGGATGGTAGCTCAACTCAATGTTTTCAAGATATTGTTCAGCTATGTGTACAAAGACAACAAAATATCAGAAACAACCAAAAAAACACAATTGTAGACTTCACACTTAAGGTTCAGTTTCACAGCAAATTCCAACAGCAAAAACAGACGATCTGTACCACCAGGCTGATGAAAAAACAGTAGCTTAATAAAATGCAGTAGGTTAGTGCTTTCAGGTTTAAAAAACACTTCTTCAGACAACATACAAAAGTTTTGAACACCTTTTAAAATACATAACAGCCCATCAAAGACTCAATAAAAAGCCCTCCTCTTTTTTAAAAATGGGTTGATAGGAATAACACCATTCAAGCCAGGTGCTCTATCAGCACCCAGACTGATTATCCATCTAGTTTCACTGCATTCTGTTATTTTTCTCAAATCACCCCCCCCCCCCCGCTTGGATGAATAACACAAAATGGTTGCTCACATTATCTGAACAGTTACGCATTCCACACACGATTGTTGCTTACATTATCTGTGCAGTTATGCATTCCACCAAGATCATTGCTCAATTCATCTGCACAATTATGCATTACACACAAGCTATCATCTGCACACCTATGCATTCCATACAAGACTGTTGCAGACATTATCTGCACATTTATGCATTCCACACAAGCCCGTTGCACACATCATCTGCATGGCTATGCACTAACACCAACATTATCACAGAAATATATTTTAATTAATTATAGACTTCTGCTGGCCTTACATTTACAAGCATCTTTTGCAGAAAGGCAGAGATGCGTTAGTACCCTCTCTTTGCCATTTCTGGTGCTGCTGGTATGATGGATGAGTCATTCAGTTAACACCACATTAATTTCAACGAGGGCCTACTAAATACCAGTGTGGAACAATGAAGGTGAAAGACAAGTAACCTCTGTCACAGTGAACCCCACTGATCAGGAACTAGAAAGGCCAGATGTTAGTTAACGTTACCTAAACTGTCTCCTACTTTATGTTTTATACAAGTACATTTCTTTAATGCTCTGTGGAATGTAATGCTTGCTATTATATATTTTTATTTGTATCCATATTTACACTACTTTTTTTCTTCTGCTCCCTCTTCCATACCAGATTGTGGTATCATTTAGTACTTTGAAATCAGGCTGTTCATAAACAAGTAACACAGATGTGTATGTCACCTGCTGTTAACATAATTCATTGAGCATGGACTGTGGTAATGTTAGAGGAGTAAAATGAACAGCAATGTTTTTACACTAGAGAATGGAGCACTCTACTACCATGAACTGAATCACCCTGAGTTTGGTAGGAAAGCACAACATGGCAGGGAACAATTATTATACAAGGTACGCGTGTGACTGAAATACTTTACTCAGTAGCTGTACCCTCATGCACTGTCATACCACACAGAGATTTGTAAAACTTTTGTGTTTATTAAGAGTAACAGCAAAGCCTAAATCATTACGGTGTTACAGTAATGATGGGTTTTATTGCTGTTAGAATTTCCGCTGACAGAAGTTCAGAAGCATTCCCAAGCATGAGCATGTACAGTGTAATTGCAATAGCTGGTCTGCCTGTACAATAAGAATTTTTTTTACTGTGTAGATGAATGTGTTTCTTTTTTTTTTTAATTTTTAAGGAAGCATTGATGTACTGCTCAGCTGTGCCAGTTGGGGAATATATAAGGGGATTAGTGATCTGATGCCGTTTACCAACAGCAGCTATGCAGTTCTGGCCCCATAGTTTATATAGTAGAGTCCAGCCCAGGCAAATCGGATTGTAGTATGTCAGAACTGTATATAGTCTTGAAGAGGGTTATTTACATATGTATTTCATGCATACAGCACCGTGGCAATACCGGATCTCTCACCATCGTCCATGAATCTTTCTGAAACACAAAGGATCCTTCTCTCAATGGGTTCAGTGTTCATAAATCTTGGCCCAAATCTTTTCATGTTAATCCACAAATGAGATTACCTTACTACACTTAGGGCTGACAGTGCAATAAGGTTACTTGTGAGTGAGTTAGTATGTGTGTGTGTGTGTGTGTGTGTGTGTGTGTGTGTGTGTGTGTGTGTGTGTGTGTGTGTGTGTGTGTGTGTGTGTAGGGGGCATGTGTGTAATCTATAAATGGAATCAATTTGGATGCTTTGACTTTTCTATTTATTGAATGCATGTGTTTGAAGCCTGTTTAACTCATCTCTCATTTAATCATGCATTGCTAAACCTCACTGTTAAGTTGATTATAGCAATACTAAGATTATTTCCTTTTATCACAGTTATGCAAATTTGAAATCAGTATATATAAGTAAGGAAGATGTCATGTAAATTCTTGATTTAATTTTTTTTCAGCTTGAAGGCAGCAGTTTGGTGCCTTGGGCAGATCAGAAAGTTCATTTTCGATGACACGATGCAGAGAAGCATTGAAGCTATTCTAAAATTCAAGGAAACATGCTGTACCAAGCAAATGAATGAATATTTCAAGTCGAGTTGCATAAATATTTTATGTAGGGGTGATAGCTAGCAGTGATATGGTATTTAATTTTAAGATGGATTTTTATTTTTTGCCTGTGTGTTTGCAGCTTCTTATGGGTGTGTAATTGATGCATACTCTTTCGCCAACAGTAGAAGTATTCAGAGGCAAGAGCTCTAGTAGTTGAACCACCTGGCACTCTTTTTAACCACAGCCTGAACACTGGCTTTGTTCCAGCAAAGTGGGGAAAAGCAAAAGTAATCCCCTTGCACAAAGGCGGTCAATTAACAGACCTTGGGAACTATAGACCCATAAGCCTAACCAGCCTTATCTGCAAGGCCATGGAATGAATCATCATGGACCATATCAACAAGGACATAGGCAACCTTCAACTCTTAACCAGCCCAAGTTTGGCCCAGTTAAGGGTAGATCATGCTTAATAAACCTTGTGGACTTCTTCGAGAATGTCACCAAAGCCCTGGATAAAGACAAACAGTACATACCGCCTATCTTCACTTGGCCAAGGCTTTTGACACAATTCCCCACTCAGGTATCATTGAAATGCTCTCCCAGCTGAGGCTTAACCCATATGTCACTAGATGGAGAGCCAACTGGCTTACTGACAGAACGTATACTGTCAGAGTTTGGAAGTCCGCCTCTACCAGTAGATCAGTTAACAGTGATGTACCACAAGGATTTGTGCTGGGCCCTCTACTACTTGGAGCCTATTTCTTAGAAGTCTAGTCAAAAGTAGATGGCTTGTGGTTTAACAAGTTCACTGATGTCTGCAAACTGGCTGCAAGCACTGAATCCCCCAACGATGCTGACATATTACAAAAAGGGCTAACACAGACAGGTGACTGATGCCAAAGCCACAGACTAAAACTAAATGCAAAAAAGTGCATTATTATCCACTTTGGCAAAGAGGAAGTCCCTGAAAATTACAATATTGGCAGCATCCCCCTAAGCTCAAACCCAGTGGTGCGAGATTTGGGAACACAGGTTGATAGTGAACTAACTTCAATCAACATGTGTCCACATTGGTAAGGAAAGCCTTCTAAGTTGTGTATCTCATAAGAAGGGGCATTGCATCCAAGACTAAGGATATCATAACTCTTCTATACTCAACCTTCATCAGACCTCTAATAGAGTACAACACACCCTTTTGCATGTACCTCACCAGACACCTGCAGCAGCTGGAGAAACTACAGAGGTTTCTCACCAAGGAAATTTGGGGCCTACAAAACATGACATACATGGAAAGACTGAAAGATCTGTCACTGTACTCTGTATCCTACAGGCTGCTGAGAGGCATCTTGTGCCTGGCCAACAGAGCAGTCTCTGTCCCAGCTCTAATGGAAATGCCGCATGTCCGCAAATCAAATGAAACAAGAGTCGATCACTCCAGGGATCGCAACTTAGCCTGTGACATCAACGGAACATGCTGCAAAACTGGTAATGAGTGAGCAGTGGTCTTCTAACATTACAGCTATGGAAGCAAGTTTTTAGTAAACCCATCTGGTTTATTTGTATATAATCACATCTAGTGTAGTACGGATATTAAAAGTAAAACTGTGTCACCTGACTTCAAGGACCATTTTGGGTTGATTTATTTCCTAAGTATTTCCTAAGTGCATTTGTGACAAGAGTTTTAAGTACTGTATTTCCAGTGGCAGTAAAAGGACACCATCATGATGTTGTCATGCCTATTTGCTTGCCTATTTGCTTGGGTGACACGTGTCCATGACAGGAATAACCTCTTTAGTGCCACCATGTGGTAGAATATGAAGGACGGCAATTTTAATCTTCAAGAGACCTCCAAGTTAGATAAAACCAATCAAGTTTGCCATATTCATGTTTTTGCTATGATGAAGCAGTTAGGACAGCACTGAACATTAAACAAAATTAAGATAATGCAACTCCTTAAAAGTCTGAATGTTGAAGACTAGTTGTTTAATTTGTTCAGATGAAAGACTCTGTGAAGTCCTTTCATCTAGAACCAAGCTCAAAATACTCTGGATCCCCCCATTTCCTGTTTAATTCTAAGCTTTCCAGAAGCATCTAAGTTATTAAGCTATTCGTACTGTGCTTAATTCTGCTACTATTTTTGAAGTTTGGATTATTTGTTAAAACAGCTGAATCAGGTAGAAGGGGGCAGACCTGGGCAGTTTGATTAAAGATTGGAGGGTGACCACAGAAGACTGTGAATATATGAGGTAACAAATGAATATTTTGCTTCCATCTTTGTAAAGGAAAACAGTGTTAAAGTGCCTTGCTGGGAAGGAGAATCGGCAGAGAATTAAGAGCAGAATCCAGGAGCCAGTACAGACTGTGAGGAAGGGTACAGGGACATGTCTGCCCAAAGTTAAAAGAAACCACACTGACCAGATTGCTTGCTTCCTGGATTCATCATGAGTCTGGTCAGTGATCTCACAATCCTTTATGGATAGTTTCAACAGATAACTAGCTAATACTGAAGTGCCAAAGGACTGAAAAACAGGAGATGTTCTGTCTTGAACAAAGGGGTAGCAAGAAAATCTAGGTAATTACAGACCCGTAAGCTTGACAGTACTGGCAGGGGAATTCATGGAGATAATCCTGTGGGAAAGGCTTACTTTTTTCCTAGAAGACAAACAGTCATCAGGACAACTGCTAATCAATGGCCAAATGTCCAAAAATGATGACATTCAGACCTGATTCAGTTTTCTGACGGGGTTGTAGAGGAGGTTGCCAGGGGAGTACTGGTGTATGTAGTTTATCTGGGCTTCACTGAGGCATTTGACATCAGTGCACACAGATGTTAAGTACTGCACATGTGCAATCTCAGTGTAAAATGTCAGTGGTGCGACTGGAACTGATGGCAACAGAGTGAGAACAGGATCTTGGGGAGCTGATCACATATGGATTGATTATGAAGAACAGAACATGAAGACAGTGGCAGTACAAAGAAGAAATACTGGAATATATCCATGGGAGGGATAACTTCCAGAAGCCAAGAAGTAGTGCTTCAAAGTAGGAGCATGTCAGTCCATTGAAGGCATCAAAGCCAATTGCAGCAAGTGCAAAGAAACCGAAGACAGTTTGCCAAAAACCATATTCGACAAAAATGGAAATTACTTTTTTCTTCACTGTTGTGTGACCTTGGAATTAGTTTATATAATTCCGGGAGGTGTGGGAGATATCTCCCACATGGGGGTGCACAGGGGCTAGCTCCCCTGCAAAAAAATTGTTTCAGTGTTTGGTGACAGTGGTTTAAGTTTGTTTGTATCCAACAAAACCACCTTCAATGGATTAGCATGAACCATCCAAATCTACTAGGTCATGGTCAGTCCACACTTGGAATACTGTGTACAGTGCTGGAAGCCATAGAAGAAAAGGGGCATTAAGGTTCTAGAAGGACCCCAGAAAGCCATAAAAGTGTGTGTGTGTGTGTGTGTGTGTGTGTGTGTGTGTGTGTGTGTGTGTGTGTGTGTGTGTGCGTGTGAGATACGTGAGACATTGTGTGACCAGAGACTAAAGAAGCTGGTGTATTAGGCACCATAACAGAAAGGTGGGTATGATGTGACTATATACTATCATGGCAGGGAGATCTGTAGTCATCCTGGTCAGGAAGAACAGAGACAGCAGGTTTTGGGTATCATATATTCACCAGTTCTTTGAAAGCACCTCTTTTTGCAGATGGTTGTGGTCCCATTGAATTGACTTATGGGATGGGTAGTAGCGAGAGAATTCAGAGGATTTGGAGTGCATGGGATAGATGGAGAAAGAGGAATAGAGGTTGAGGGGAGGTAGAGTGCTGAATCCACTCAAAGAGCTGACTAGATGTGTTTATTTCCTTCTTCAGCTGAGCAAATGTAATTTAATGTAATGCCATGAGACAGTTAAGTCCTAGCTTAAACCATGATTTTGAAAACCAAATAATGACAAGACTTTATGTCCCTATTTAGTTTTCAAAATATTTTTGTAAGTTTTGGTATTATGTTATGCTATTTTAAATGCTTTAAAATTCTAAATAATAGGACTTAGCTGGTGCAAAATTAGTCAGGAAAATAAGAAGTGAGTAACTTGAGCTTAGTGCTAACACTGAAGGGAAGGTGTCAGACCTGTCAGAGTTAGGAGGCATAGCTGGCTAGAGAGGCAGGATATGGATTGAACAGGAAAAGTATGGAAAGAAATATGAAGAAGCAGGAAGTAATAAGTGGTGTGTATAAGGACTATGAGATAATATATAACAAAAAAGGGGGAGAGACAGAAATGGTGCTGAAGGGCATACGTATAGGTTCCTGTCATGATGCACACCTCTGGTTACTCTGTGGTTTATCCTGAAGTTATTGACATGGCTATTCAACACCAGCATTTGCAGTTAAAAAATATAGTTGAAAATGGCGATACAATAAGAATGAAGATAACGGTTCACTCCTCACAGGTGCACTCCCTGAACTGCACCCAGACATTGGTAAAACAGCAGTTCTATACATTCATCTTAAAGGGGCTGTGATATTATACATATTTACCCCACTTAACTCTTATCCTTTTCCACTCCCAAATACATTCCTTCAACTCCATGTTAAATACCATGTACAGATTCTCTGGTTGAGAAAAATATTTCTGACCTGTATATACAATTAAAGGGAATAAAACATTTTTACTGCTCGCATCCTACTATCCATATCCATAATCAAGAGCTCCCAGTTTCTCAGTATTTAAATCTTCTTTTTAGTATCTTCTCACATATCCTTAGGTGCTATAACATAATCCTTTTTAATCCATACACCTAAATACTTCATCTTATCATGTCTTATAAATATGGGTATTGCTCAACCAATTCATGTGTTGCTATGTACTTTACCATTTTGGTCTTTGTTTTATTTTCGTTAATTTTATATCCTAAAAAATGTTCCACAGTACTGGAATGTCCTTGTTTTGGATGACATGCATATCTGTTTAACCAGTCATAGTGAACAGTTGTGTCAATAATGTCAGCATTTACAAAAAAAAACAAAAACTATAGCTTTAATGAAGTATAGAAAATAGCACAGCAACAATTATGTTAACAGTTTACTCATGAACAGCAGACTTACTCAGCTGGCCCTAGACTCAGGTTCAGTGCATTATGAGATACAATACTTCTTAACATGGCAATGCTATACCTTTATCTTAAAGCAACAATGCTAATTTACTTATGCACAGGATATATATACAGAATATATATAGGCTTATAGCATTTTCGCATCTCTTAACATCACAATTCCCAAGAGAAGAGTGTGTGTGTGCAGCCAAGAGCTGTAATTAGGGTGAGGTGAAAGAGGAGCATTGTTTAGGCACAAGGTGTTAAGAACAATCACCAGGTAGGGATGATGTGAGGCTGCATTATAGATACTGCATGTATGCCGCTGGTTACACTTGCAGAAAGCAGCTTGTTACAGTTTCACAGCAGAAGTGTTTTTTTTTTGTCTTCATAACATGATTCCTATACAAAAATGAATTTTTCAACCCATGTTCCCTTCTAGAATATATATTAACTTCTAACATTCTCACCTTTATATCTTCACGATTTCTCCCATGATAATCCCCAAAATGCTTAGAACTCAGTTTTCTTGTTCTATATATCTCATATGTTCTTGCAGTCTACCTTTAAATGTTCTGTCTTACCAATATATACATAGTTATATATGCACTTTGGATAGGTGATCATGTGAGAACAGGGGAAGTTTCACAGGACAATGCAGTGTATACATTATATATTAACAACTCTTTAGAAGCTTTGAGTACCATATTCTGGATCACAACAACTTCCATGGCACACCAATGGCGCAAGACTTCAGTGTCATTGATAAGAACATGTTTCCTAATCTAGTGTTCCTCTTCCAGCTATGATAATGCCAACTGGTGTCCAAAGTAAGACAGATATACCCATGAACTCTATGGTCGATGTCTGATGTTATAAGGAGTTTCGCTTCAAAGTAAGCAAAGAGATTTAGCAAAGCATTGGATGGTGTCTTTATCTAATCACAGTCAGGGTACACAAGGTGGTATAATAATGTTCTTTATAGACTAGCTTAGTCTCCTCACTTACTCAAACATACTGTATCCAAAATGTATGAATCTGCTTATCTGCAGCAGGGATTACTGCATCTTTCTAACTTTTTCACAGTCAGATGCCATGGTGGCAGTGTCCTTTTCCTTCTTAGGAGGGCTGACACTACCAGTTCAGGGTGTAGCTGTAGCCCCACCCACAGTTGAACCACAGACCATATAATCTCAGTGCTCATCTTTTCCACTGGGGGGCTCTTTCATGTCTACAGTCACCAGCACTGTTGTCCTCATAGCTGCAGCAGTGGATGAGTATGGTGCAGTGCATCTGATGTGGGTACACTTACCATAACACAGCCTTGCAAGGGTCCCTGATGCTGTCACATGTCAAACTTGGCTCCTGACCTGCTGTTATCACTCATGATCAATTAGCAGATATACCATATCTGCAGTGGTACAGCGGTATCATTCTTGCCTCACAGCAAGTGGTTCTCCTGTTTGATTCTCGGCTGGAGTGCCTTCTGTGAGGAGTTTACATGTCCTCCCCATGGTCGAGTGGCCTCCGAAAGACATGCGTGAATGGGCGTGCCTTCGCACATACCACTTCCATTCCAACCTCCTTTCAAATGTGTGTCAGTACCATATTCACTGTCCACAACCACTGGGATATCCATGGTTGAAGCAGGGTATGTACCGAGTATGACTATGTAGCAGAATCATCACAGGGTACATAGCCATCATCATCTGCATTAGGAACTGCATAACATTTAATCATCTCTTGTTATAGACAGGAATGATGCCCACTCTCCATCAGTGGAAACCTCATCAACAGACAGCATCTAGGTCATAGGCCGAAAGTGGCATACAATTCCTATCATGAGAGGGCCTGGATCCTGCCAAAACAGACTATAGGGATGGCTCCAGGCCACAATCATGTAGTGGCACTTTATGAATTACCAAAATGTTTTGAGACAATCATGTAGTGATACCCTTTCTCTGTTACAGGAAGATGTCATCCCTGATATAGACGGTATTACATGTGACCACAGGAACACTATCTCAGCATGATATGACATGCCCCACCACTCAGTTTGTGTGCACAGCCTCATCACTCAGTCTCTTTTCATCTATGCATGTGACTGATGATGATGATGATGATGATGACCAGCTCCACTGTCCATCCTGTGTGCTGTATGATGAGATTTCTGATGTACAGTGTGACCCAGTCATAGCTTTGCATTAACACTGCAAGCTTCCTATTTGTTCTTTGTGCTTGTTATGGTCTACAGCTCTAGACTAAATGTTGCTGTGTTACCCGTGCTCTCACATATTAAACCTTTTGGCATCTGTGAGGGTGTTTCACAGCTCCTGCTTCCCCTTGTTTGGCTTCAGTGTCAGTGGCAGATGTATCATGCATGACAGCAATGTGTACAGGTGATCCTAATGTACCCAAACTATGAGACTGGCCTGCCTTTTTCATGTAGATACGACATATAAGATCCATGCAATATTATGATCAACAATGAAGTGGGTGATCATATTCTGGTCCATGAAGACGTGAAATCTTATTTGCTGCTGGTATTGTTTTTGTTGTCACATAATGAAGATGAGACCTAGTGGCACTAACCAATCAATAGACATTGCTGCATGAATGCTGCCATTTTAGTTATATTCATCTCAGATTTTTTCCATGTGCTTTTCCTTTTATAGTATCACTCAGACTTCTATACAGATTCTTCAACCAATGACTATGCATAGCAATTGTATGCATAAGTGTATTGTTATGGCCTTATTTCTATATGCAACCTTATTTGAATGTCATTATGCAGTCACTTTCATATATTCTCTAATGCAAACTTTTCTTCCAATTAGAAAAATCACAATTATCCTAACAAGTGGTCATGAGTTTCTAAATCTAAGAATAAGAAGAAGCTTGCCGTGGTTTATCTCCCAGGCTCCTGCTTGTAAATATTTCATCTCCCTGTTTACACTAACTAAGGGTACCAGAACTTGTCAGACATTCGGAATGCATGGCTAGGCTTAAAACCACCCAGTTGATTGTTAGCTTAGTGCAAACCTATAAATCCATGGTCTGAGCATACAGTGGAGGTATAAATTTCTGAGGAACATGAAGACTCCATATTAAGGAACACATTATTTAATTATTGACCCTTGTTAGTTTCTATACTATCCATTCACAGTTTTTTATTCTTATAATGAAGTCTATTGATATATTATTCAGTCATCTGACTAAATACTTGGAGTTGAAATCCTCTAGTAATATATAATTTTTATCAGCTATGTTTTTGCCTTGTAGTTTACCTAGAAATCCCAGATGTGCATTGGAGATTTATAGAAGAGGCTTGGCATGGTAAAAAGCTGATATCTTTCTTATTTAATTGCAACATTGGTAACTCCTGTCCTAATCTGTTTAGGTTCTAGCCTGGATCTGAAATAATCACATTTTGAGGATAGAGACTCTACAGTCCCTCTGACAGGGTCTGCAATATACTTCTCAACTTTCTTACACAAGAATTATGAACAAAGTCAAAAAGAATAGCGGGACAAAAGGCAAAAATCAGAGACAATTTTTAAATAACACTGTAATTCACTTAAAAAGTTAATACAACAACATGTTTTGCACCAATATGCATTTTTTAAAAAAAAACAAAAATAAAATGATGGAAACTATAACATCTAGCATTATTGAGTGAAAGTAATGCTAAGGAATTTACCAGAAAACCAAATATTTTATTGCGACCAGGAAGGAAAGTTTGCGACACGCTTCAAAATTCTGGACACTTGAGAGGTATGGTTTGCAGTAATGAAAGACACTAAATTTGATATCCCATTAAGAAATAGAAGAGCTGTGAAATAGTATAATATAATATAGTACAGAAAACCTGATATCAGGCACAGACTTGGTAAGTCAGAATGACAGCTGAACATTTAATGCAGTAAATGTCCTAATGATTTTTCTTCTCTAAGTGGAAGGCACAAACTCAGGGGACCCCTGGTGAAGCTCAGGGGTTTAACATGCACTGGCACTTACCTGCACTTTTGTAGCAAGCAGGGCAGCCAACACTGTTTATGTCATTATTTCATTTTATTCAAGCATTTAGAAAAAATACCAGAACAATTCAGAATTCATCCTCATAGCTGGGGTTTCCTCATCATGGACCTGGTGTCTCTAGATTTTAGTGATGATATAGGCCACCTTTGGTTGGAAAATGAGATACCAGCTGTTTGTCACCACATGGTTCACTGATGCTCAGAATGTCAAACCAAAAACTTCATCAGTAACCTATAATGGCAGCCAGTCTTCACTTTTATACTCATCTTCAAGAAAGTGCAATCACTGAATTAGTACCGATGTGTGTGTGTGTGTGTGTGTCTATATACATATATATATATATATATATATATATATATATATATATATATATGTATATAAAAATATACACACACATATGTGTATGTGTATATATATATATATATATATATATGTATACACATACATACGCACACAAACACACATACACATATGTTTATATATATATATTATATATATGTATCTATATATATACACACATATATATATATATATATATATATATATATATATATATATATATATACACACACACCCACACACATACACACACACACACACACACACACACACACACACACACACACACACACACACACACACACACACACACACACACACACACACACACACACACACACACACACACATCTGACAAGTAACAGCTATGTGGGGGAGGGGGGCTCAACCTGCCACTGATGGGTACATTTAGTGCAGATGCTGAAAATAGACATTTTAGAAGGTGTTGTATATAATAGGTGGGAATACAGACTTGTTGTCATGGTGGCTATACTATCCACATTGTCTTGGAATGTGAATAGCCTCACAGGTTTTGACAAATAGGTAAGGGTACTGAAATATATTAAGACCAGTTGACATAATGCTTGAGGTCTTCACCACCCATACACAAGGAACAAGGTTTCATCCTGACCTCTTGCCAATGCCTGTTTAGAGTTTGCACGTTCACCATGTATCTTTGTGGGGTTCCTCCCACCACTGAAAAACATGCTGAGTGTTTTCATCTCAAACCCACCAATGACTGGTGCTGTGGGCAGCAGCACAGAGTCTACATAGTGCTGTATGGGAGGAAGACTTGTACAGACCAACCTCTTTGGGCATCTACTGTAGTGTACATTATCTTTAAGATAGGAGAACACAGATCACAGATGCATGCCATGGCAGGGCTAGCCACCTGATGATGTAAAATATGGCTCTAGGTGATTTGGTTGCCAAATGGGCATTTGATTTGCCAGAGATAAGTGGGTTGAGGACCTGTCCTGCTCTGACCTATGCCAGGAGCCCATGCTAATGGTCAAAGGAATGTTTTTGCCCCTATGTCCAGTGCGTGTCCACTATAATGCACAGCAGCCCTGGTCAATAAACTACTGGCTAGCTGTTTTATAGTTGCCCAATCTAATTTACCTGGGATAGCTCTGTTGAGCAAAAGCTGGACATAAAGCCAATCAACCTGCTAACCAGGAACTGAGAATTACTACATTGAATGTAGGTTCACTGACAGGACATAGCTTGGAAGTGGATGACATGATGATATAGAGGAAGCTGGACATCCTATGTCTCCAAGAGACAAGATGGAAGGGTAGTGCAGTGAAGCCACTTGGCTTGGGATCGAGAGTCTACTACTCAGGAGGATGACAGGCTAGAAATGGTGTGGGAATTGTGGTAAGAGAGGCTGCAGAAGGCAGTAAGGGATATCATCAGAAATAGTGACAGAGTCATGGCAATCAGACACCAGTGTAATGATAGGGCAGTATTCAAAATCTCAGCCTGTGTCCCACAGTAGGGTATTGATAATGAAGAAAAGAGTGCATTCAGAAAGCAGTTGCAGAACCTACTAGATAAAGCAGGATGACATGAACTGGTTTTGATTACAGGGGACCTGAAAGCACATATTAGAACCCACAGAACAGGACATGAGGACTGCCTAGTTCCACATAGATGAGGCAACAGGAATAAAGAAGGAGAAGCCATTCTAGACTTCTTTCTGGCAAATGACTTTATAGTAGCCAAAACATGGTTCAGAAAGAGTGATAGTCACAAGATCACATACAAGAGTGGCTAACATGCATCTCAGGTAGACTTCTTCCTAGTGAGGAAAGGGCACTAGAGCAGAATCAATGACTCATCCCCAGTGAAACATTTGGCCCACAGCATAAACCACTGGTTGCCACAATCAGCTGCAAGTAGTAGTCAGAGAAGGCTCTAAGGTCAACACAGACCAGGCTGAAGACCTGGAAGTTGACAGGAGAGTAAGTAGAACAATTCACTGAATTACTCAGAACTCTTTCACCCCAAGAAGAAGAGGAAATAGGTGGAGTTGAAAAAAAATGGCAGTGCCTCAAAACAACATGTGTGAGGACTACAGAACTGATATGTGGCCAAGCCAGGTATGAAATAAGGTAAATAAGGATAGCTAGTGGTGGAAGTCCAGCAAGTCATCAAAAGAAAGAAACAGTACAGGAAAAAGAGGGAGATAGAAAAGACAGACCAGTCCAGGAGGAAATATTGGTTGGCTATCAAAGAAGCTAAGAAAGTAGTTGCAATAGCAAAGCACAGGGCATTGGAGGCACTCTACCAGCTTTTGGAAAGTGGCTCAGTAGGTGGCACAAAGAAACGATATGAGATTGAAAGGCAAAGACAGAAAGATAAAGAAGATAGTCAGGCACCCTTCATAAGGGATGCTAGCAGTAATCTGCTCACCAGTCCACAAGACATCAAAGTCAGATGGAAGGAGAACTTCCAACAGCTTCTGAATGAAGAAAATCCCACAGAAGCTGTACTGCCCCAGACGTATCCTATGATGAGAGAAGAAGAGTAGCCCACCCTAGAAGAAGTAAGAAGAGGTCTTTAGGAAAATGAAGTCAGGGAAAGTAGTAGGCTCAGATAAGGTCACAGCAGATATGATAAAATGCTGGGTGAGATGGGGAGAAATGTCTCCTGAAGGTAGTCATAGCAGTGTGGAGAGAAAGGCGTAAACCAGATGACTGGAGAATAAGCCTGCATGTGCCAGAGTACAAGAACAAAGGGAACATCCACAACTGCTGGCAGTACAAAGGTATCAAACTCCTGTCACATTTCATGAAAGGTCTGGAGAGGGAGACTGATAAATGGGTACACAGAGTAGTAGAATGCAAGATGGGAGATGAGACATTCATATTCAGATCAGGATGCAGCACAATTGACCTGATGTTTGCAGTGAGACAAGTAGTTGAGAAGAAGCTAGAGATGAGGAAAGAGTCCAACTGGGCATTCCTTGACTTGGAGAAAACATATGACAGTGTCCCAAGAAAGCTAATTTGGGCAGTACTGTGATAGTTTGAAGTCTCTGAGGCATTGGTAGAATTAGTGCAGACTATGTACAAAGACCCAGTGACTCAAGTATGAACAGTGTTTGGTCTCACAGAGGGGTTCTCAATGGCACTGGATGTGTACCAGGTTTCAGCTCTGACTCCACTGTTGTTCATACTGCTGATGGACTACAATAGCAAACAGTGTAGAGGGAGCAGATCAACAAAGCTGCTGTATGCAGATAATGTGGCATTACAGGGACACTATGAGCAAGAACTTCAGCAAAGGATAGGGGAATGGAATGCAAAACTGAAAGTACATGGGATGAAACTTAGCACAGATAAGACAGCGGTAATAACAGCAAACTGGCAAAATCAGAAGAAGCTGAGAATTGAGATAGTGGGACAGGTTAATAGCTTCAAGTATCTGGGAGGGGTGGTTGATCAGAAGGAAGTCTGAATAAAGAGGTCAAAGCTAGAATCAGAGGGGCTGCAGCAACTGGCAGAGAGCTTCAGGTGTAGTTAATGATGGAAGAAGGCCAAAGAAGCTGAAAAGTAAGGTGTATAAAACAGTGGTGCAACCAGTACTATTGTATGGTACAGAAACCAGGCAGTTAAGGCAGAGCAGATGAGGAAGGTAGAGGTGATGGAAATGAAGTGCCGGAGAAGGGTGATAGGATGCACACTGTGAGACAGATGAAGAAATGAAGACATAAGAGCAGAAACTAAAGTAGCTCCAGTTGTAGAAAAGATTAAAGACAACAGCTTAAGGTGGTTTGGACATGTGCAGAAAAGCAGAAGACAATCTGGTGAAAAAGATTTGGGACAGACAAGGAGAAGGTTACAGGAAATGAGGACATCCAGCAAAGAGTTGGATGGATTGTCTGAGAGAAGCGCTCTGACAGTCAGGCATGAGTGTCAAAGAAGGTAGGAATGTGGCATCGAATTTAGAGAGATGGTGACAGTTAACACAATATCCCAACCCCATGTCGAAAACGGGAAAAAGGGGGCTGATGATAATGATGATGATACAACATATGCATGCGAGTGTGAGTGAGTGGTTGCAGCCTGTAAGAGTGAACACTCAAAACATTGAACGCATTCTTCTTTTCTTTTCTTTTCTTTTTTTGAGCCTGCCAGCTACTTTGTGTGTAAGATCACTGTACAGCACAGTCTGTGAATTTGCCCTTTCTCCACTGTTGTACAATCTTGGAACTGGTATATCTAATTAGCAGGGGGGTATGAGGGGTGCAAAGGAGAATTATGATTTTTTTCAATCTTTTTAAATTCCCTCTAAAAAGATAGCAGGTTTTACATTTTCCATTTGGAGTGTTTGCTGTTTGATGGTAGAATTACATATATATATATATATATATATATATATATATATATATATATATATATATATATATATATATATATTTGTGTGTGTGTGTGTGTGTGTGTGTGTGTGGGTGTGTGTGTGCACTTGGGTGTGCAAGTGTATAGTTCAGAGGTATGGGAGCTGGTCTCCACATCAGAGATGTGAAATCTTGGTTGTATTTTGTGATCTTGAGACATTTTCTTTTTTGGCTAGCAAGTTCCAAAGGATTTACATGTTTTGGGGTAGAATAACCATGAGCTGATTAAATGAGGTGTCATTGTTCATAGTAGACCTACTGGAATGTTAGTCCATCACCTCAGTCATATCACGGGCATTTATCTCTGAGTTTGAGTGTTGAGACAATAATTCGTTTCTGCATATGAATGGCTCTAATTTACCTTTCCACCTTGGTAAGTCATTGTGCACCAGAAACACACATTTAGGAAAAGATAAGAATAATGTCTGGATATAAGATAATGGAATGCAGGTAAAGAAGAAAATGCAATTCTTGTTTTTACTGTTGAAGAAAGATGTGTTTATTGACTGACAAGACATTTACAGAAATAATTTAATTTGAAATCTTGAAAGGACTATTTAATTTCAAAACATTCAGATCCACTGTCTTTCTCCATACTGAAAGTGACTGGCAATACTAATAATTGGGTCATTTATACATTTAATACCATAACTAATAAACTATTACAGCCATGTTTTCCTCCAGTGTTTCATTTAAACAGCCATTCCAGGAGACTTCCAAATCCTACCAGGATGTGTTTTCCATGTAAGCTTTGAGCGTTGTGTATGTATCTCAATAAATTACTACTTGTATGGTCATAAAACACAACCAGTTAAACAATAAACACATTTTTTAACTTGCTCAAATATCTGTTCTCAGCATATGTGACAAAATATTTAGACACACTACATCAACCATGTATCTTTTGTTGAGTACATTATAATTGTCCAAAATGTGTCCCATCTGCAGAAATATCTCAATCTTTTGCTTCAATTTAATCTTGGCTTAATAACTCTCAGATTCTACTAAATCCAAAGAAAGCAAAGCTTCTTCTATTCCTTCCAAAAACATGCCATCTAGACAAGGATGTCTTCAATAGCACCACTTTAAACAGTGCTAAAATAGAAATAATCGTGTACGCAAACTAATTAGGACCCACCAAAAATTTGGAACACTTTCTAGAGCAAAGAACTCCTCTGCAGACAGCAGCAGAGAAATTTGAGCATTTATCTTTCTTTTCAGGAATTGTAACGGAAACATTCCTGCTATATGGCTCTCCAATCTTGTCAAATCTATAGGCCACACTTGCATCTAAACCAGGGCAAGGTTACAATAAGGTAGCAAAGTTTGCAGCACCTCAGCCTTACAGGACCCACCACTGTTATCATACTTAACTTATCTGGCTTAGTTTACTTCATTACCTCACCTACTCTCACCTAATCGCAACCTATAATAACAGTGCACAAACTACAAAAATACCCAACCCTAAAAAGAATCATTCAACATTACTTACAATCAGGTGCATTAAGCTCACAAAACAGATTTCTCTTTTACATAAACAAATCTAATAAATTCAGCTGGGGATACACTATACTCAAATTATGTCACTAAAATTTGCAACTAAATCTCACTTTCAGTGCTGTTAACCAGTATATTCCTCACCTTCAAAACTGAACTTAAGAAAAACATATCAAATTGCTAGTTGTGCTCTTGTCAACCCCTGGCTACCCCATCCCCCAAGTTAATCACACATAGCTGATACCTTCCCACAAAATTGGCATGTATGCTTTTAACTTATATTATTGTGCAAAGCTGCTTGTAAGCGTTGTAAATAAATACCACACCTCCGTCATCCATAGGTTCATAGGTTCATAGGTAGGTACTAGGCTATCGGCCCAAGGGCCTACGCATACCTCTCAACCTGGAAACATCAAAAATCTGGATAAGGCCCATGAAAAATAGGTACAAATCTGTATGGTGATTAACATAAAATTTGTGTACACAATTACATAACCCCACCCACTCCAATGGAATTGTGCGATACCAACTTTCAAACGTAAACAGAAGAGCAGAACCAAAATATAGCACCAGAGTCCCCCTGCAGCCATTGCCATTCTAATGTCCCATTACCTGGCTATTTCACCCAATTTACCATAAACACTAATGTGTCTGCACTGCTTTATTTCTACAGTGATTTGGATTTTATTTTTACATTTTATATTACAATGCACAAACACTAATAAATATCTGCTAAACAAAGCAATACTGTCTCACAATGAAAATTGACTTGACATTAAAACTTATCTACCCTTGAAACTCACATTCATTGAAACAGCATTGAAACCCACACCATAGCCAAAGAAAATGCATCTGGCCATCGGTGGATAAAGATAACTTTGGGCTGTTTTCAAATCATTGGCCCCTTGCACACAAAACAAGAAACAAAGTTGGAGTGCATTTTAAATTTAATGTTTAAACATGTTTCCAGTAGGCAATGAAACAGACTGCATGAAACAATAATGACAACTGCCCTATTCAGAACATTTCCATGATAAAAGTCTACTTCCACACACACTATACACACACACACACACACACACACATATATATATATATATATATATATATATATATATATATATATATATATATATATATATATGCATCTTGCACAGCTTCTGGCACTTATTTTCAATTTCAGTTATTTTTTTTTTGGGGGGGGGGCAAAAGACCAAAAACCAGGGACACATTTTAAACATTGCTTGTATAAATTTGGAAAGTTGCTTGAATAAAATGTTGTGTTACCACAAGTCTTGAACCCAGGACTGTGCACTATAGTCAGAACAACACACCACTAAGCCAAATCAGCAGTCTCCTGAATGATAAGAAGACTGAAACTTAAATGGCTATCATTTAGTGAATTCAGTTCTCATTTCTCACCATAGCTCTCAACCTCTTAGCACAAAGAAAACTGGAAAAGCCAATAATGGGGAAATACAGTCCCAAAATGGGGATACATTTCAAATACTGATTTTATAAACTTAGAAAATTGCTAAAATAAAAGGTTGTGTTACCATTTATTTTATGAAGAATATAAAGTCTGAAATTCAAATGCCTGTTAGTATTTAGTGAATTCAGTCCTTACAGTGTGTTTTTTTAATGAGGAACAGAAAAAAAATAAGGCATAAACTCACAAGTGGTGGTGGCTAGGGACTTTATATTCTTCATAAATATAACACACAACCTTTCATAAAGTCCATAGCCACCACTACTTGTGAGTTTATGCCTCATTTTTGTTCTGTTCCTCATTGAAAAAAAAAAAAACACTGAAGGACTGAATTCACTAAACACTGACAGGCTTTTGAATTTCAGACTTTATATTCTTCATAAAATAAATGGTAACACAAAACCTTTTACAAAGTCTGAAATTCAAATGCCTCTCAGTATTTAGTAAATTCTGTCCTTCAGTGTTTTTTTTTTTTAATGAGGAACAGAACACAAATGAGGCATAAACTCAAGTAGTGGCTAGGGACTTTAGGCTCTTTTTACCTGTACCCAAGGTACAGGGCTTGAGCCTGAGTTCCTCTAACCACCAGGTATATCTGCATGCACACACACACACACACACACACACACACACACACACACACACACACACACACACACACACACACACACACACACACACACACACACACACACACACACACCAGACACACTTTACAAATGAAATAGGTAGACTTAACACAGGTCAGGGTAAACATAAATGAAGACCAGCAATGTAAACTAGCCACACACACTTTACGAACAGCAATGTAAACTAAACAAAACATGTAGACTTAACACAGTTCAGGTAAATGTAAATAAAGACCAACAACTCTTCAATGGAAATCTGTGTTGTCACTCACACCTTACTTTATAAGAGCAGCTCAACTTCAAGAGTCCCTAACTGCACTGCAAGCAACTCTGTTCCATTGTAAACGTAAATAAAGACCAGCAACTCTTCCATTCAGAAAAGTTGGTGTTCAGAGTCACACCTTACTTTGTAAGACTGCAGCTCAACTTCAAAAGTCCAACTCTGTTCCGTACAGGGTAAATATAAGACAACTGGCAACTCTTCCATTCAGGAAAGTCTGTGTCCAGGGTCACACACACACCATACTTTGTAAGACTGCAGCTCAACTTCAAAAGTCACTAACTGCACTCACTCAGTTCCATTCAGGAACAAAATAAGTAAATGTAAATAAAGACAACCAGCAACTCTTTTCCATTCAGGAAAGTCTGTTCCATTCAATAAGTAAATGTAAATAACTTACTCTGTAAGACTGCTGTCCCTAACTGCAACTCAGACTGCAGGAAAGAAATAAGTAAATGTAAATAACTTAGTCTGTAAGATTGCTGTCCCTAACTGCAATTCAGAATGCCACTGTTTAGGAAAGTAAACTGTCCATTGCAAGTGCTGTTCAAGACTGCAAATGCTGTTCTGTTTACGTCAGGAAATAAGTGCTGACCCCTTCACACTTGCATTCAAACAGAATGAGCACCTGAACTCAATTCCGACATGGTGGTGGGGCTGGTGGAGCTGACATCATTGTGCGTGTGATGACATCAGCTGGAAAAAAAATCGGAAATGAAGGGGTGCCACTCGGGAATCGTGGCACCCCATCATTTGGGCCTACGTAAGCCTAGCCAACAAGGTTCCCTGGCTTACGCCACCCAAGAAAGTTATTTTCCTGTGCCACTGTCAAGCAGAGACACAGAAGTGATCCCCAGGGAGTATTTCCTATTTCCCATCCACTCATCAAGATTTTTCTTGAAGAATGCTAATGAAGAACTTTGCTTGACATAGATGGGTAGCCTGTTCCAGAGTATGGGAAGTCTCTGGGACAGGAATCTATCCCTCCAGCATGTCCTGTTTATTGTGGTAACAAAGTTTATGTCCCTAGAGCATGTAGCTTGGAGGGATTGGGATTTCTTTAGGTGTAGCATGTCCAACATCTTTGGGTTTGACATAGCTTTATATGTTAGGCAGAGATCACCTCGGAGTAGGTGACATGCTACGGAGTAAAGCTGGAGTTTTTTGAGATGGTCAGTGTAGGGCATTTGTTTGAGGCCAGTAATCCTCTTTGTGAGGTACTTCTGTGGTCTTTCCAGCTGCTGCAGATGTCTTGTGAGGTAATTTCCAAAAGTGGCATTGCACTCTATAATAGGTCTAATGAGTGTCGAGTAGAGGGGAACAATGACCTCTTTTTTCCTGGATGAGAACCCTTTTATGATGAGGTGTGCCACGTAGAAGGACTCCTGACTACTGTGGCAATGTGACTATCAAAGGAGAGACTACTGTCCACCTGGGTCCCAAGGTCTCTTATCACACATTCGGAGTTAAGAAGATTGCTGCCTATGTGGTAGTTCATGGGTACAGAGTTTTTACCAAAGGGGATGACACTGCACTTTTTGGCATTGAGCTTGAGGCCATGGCTCTGACACCAGGCATCTGTCTCAGTGAGGCCCTTCTGTAGGATGTCCACATCATTTGCGGACTTGACTATGGCTCCTAGTTTGCAGTCATCTGTAAACTTCATTAGCCAGAGTCCTTCTGTGTTAGCCTGTACTTCAGAGAAGTAGATACCAAACAGGAGAGGTCCCAGGATGGAACCCTGTGGTACTCCACTTGTCACTGCTTTGAGGTCAGATTTGGAGTCTGCAACTTTTACAGTGTGGGTTCTGTCAGTGAGCCAGTTGGCAACCCATCTTGTGATGTAGGGATTTATACCTAGTTTAGTGAGTTTAGCTATAATTCCAGAATGGGGGATGGTGTTGAAAGCCTTGACGAGGTCAAGATAGGCTGTGTGAGCCACCTTACTCTCATCTACAGCTTTGGTGACTGCCTCAAAGAAGTCAATCAGGTTCAGGAGGCATAATCTGCCTTTCACAAACCCGAACTGGGTGGGATCCAGAATTTGGAGGTTACAAATGTCTTTGTTTATGAGTTCCATGATGATACGTTCCATGGCCTTGCAGACCAGGCTCATCA
>NC_056741.1:1878520326-1878575326 GCF_019279795.1 Protopterus annectens
AGTGCACTTGAACACCAACCTACTGATATTTTAAAGTTGGTATTTTACTTTTCCATGGACGGATCGACTTGACTTAATGCATCAGTTGCAATACAGTCATTGTATGCTTATTTTGTATATATTTATTACTTTTCAATATTTGTTACCTTTTCATGTTGTGCAGACTTTTTTAATCATTGTAACTGCACTTGCAATGTCTTTTCTTAATGCTTCATATCATATTTGTAATCTATTTCTGGAGCTGTTCTCCTTAGGCCTTGTCTGGAAGGGGGTTTCTGTTAGTTGGATTATCCTAGGAAACAAAAGCAAAATAAATAAATAAAAATAAAATGAAATAAAATAAAATAAAAAGACACTAGTGTTGGATAAGTCATGTCATATGTAAAATTAATATAATGCATTTTAAGTTGCCGTGTGTGTGTAGAAAATGCATACTGGTAATCAAAATGTTATCTTGAAAATATTGTTTTTCAGTTCTAGTTATAAAAGTTGGCATAAATGCAAAAATATCATGTATTCATTCCTAACAATATCATAAACTCATTCCTAGGCTGTTATGACTATGCAAGTTATTTTTATTCTGCATTGTAATGCTTTATTATTTAATTAGTACATAATCGCATTTATCATCAAAGCATCATCTGTTTAATAACCAATTAACCTCTCTGTTAATCTGACTGTGATCTGTAGAAGCATTACCATAATATAGCATTCATTTAAATTGATGTTCATATGCTGTGTGACACCTTTGCATGTGGTAATTATATTCAAAGTATCGCTTATCCACAAAGCAATTCAAATCCTAAATGCACAGTTTGCATAAAAAAGCAGAATAACTGAAATCAGATAACTTAAAAAGGCACTGCCTTCAAAAATACCAGTGAGGGTATAAAACAGGGGCGTCCATCCCTAAACAGATAAATAGTAAAATTTTTGAAAATTATATGCATCTCAATTAATAAAGGATACCATTTTGTTAAAGAAATATTTAAATATGGACTTGTAAATCAGCTCAATTTTAGCATATCTTAAACATCTGTCTCCTTCTTTCCTGCTTTTCATGTTTGAATTTACCATTTTCACACAGACAGGAATCTGGAAACTACGAAGGGTCTGCCAAACATGTAAAATCTATATTTGAAAGCCATCTTAAATTAATTGCCACCTTTCAAAATGCTTTGTACTCTCAAGAACAGTTTGAAAAAGCAGGATGTCACTTTTAAAAAGACCATGGCCAGTGAGCATATAGTGCAAATGCTTATGATGAGACCCATAAACAACTACACAGTAAAATCCCAGGCCTCATAATGCAAATGAAATCCCAGTACAAACAGAGAATAAAATCCCTGAAGACTGAAACAAGACCACTTATATCACACCTCTAACACCTGTATCATGTATTATATACTACTGATACTACTATTTTTAAACCTTTTTGTAAATATGTATATATTTCTTTTTCATATATATTATGCCACTGTACTGTACAGTTTAGTTATACCTTTTATCTTACTTTACTATGTATATAGCCAGAACTGAGCCAGTCTCCTACCCCGGTAAACAAAAATAAAGTTTATTTCATAGTTGCTTTTTCATTTCCAGGCTGTCTTGTAAAATGTTATGCCTAAATTATGGAATTAATAGAAGTCAGACTTCATTATTACAACCCATTTATTCACTCATGAAATCAAAAGGGATTAGCTTCAGAGCAGAGAAGGGCTCCAAAAGTGCTTTAGCCCTTAGTGGTATTAGGTCCCTTGGTAAGTGAACTAATAAGTTATAACAAATAAAAAAATCAAGTTTCAACAAATGCGTCTTTTTCTGTAGTGTTTTTCATAGGAGCTTTATTTGGATAAGTACTTTCATCAATTGACTTCATCAGATCTAGTACAATCCACATCAACAATCATTTGTGAGTAATTCAAATATATACAGTTTTACAACGATGTGGAAGAAAGAGGCATACATTTTAACTGTCAATAAAATGAGGTCCTTGATTGGATGGAGTGAATGAATTCTATTGTCTGAAAAAAATTCACCTGATTTGTATATGGGTTAGTGAGTCACTGGGTTTCTAATCCACTCTTCCACTTCAACCATTCAGCAAGTTCCTATTGGCATTAAACCATACAATGTTCCCTTCAGGGCTGTTACCAGTATAGGCTAAGAATCACACTGGCATTTTGATTGGCAACCTTCATACATAGAACACCTCACATCACAAGAAAACCATGAACCATATGCAAGCAAACAACACAGAGATAGCATGAAAGTTCCATGCTGACTCTATAGTTTATCCAGTATTATAACACTTCACTGCTGCATGTTCTGCCATGTGGCTTTTCCTTACATATTCTATATTGTAGTTCATTCAACCACAATTACTTGGATCACTTTTGCTGGTGGTGTGCTTTCAGTGTTTTTTTTTCCTCTTATTTTTCCATAGTGCAGTGTGACTATGGAGTTAGTATCTATAATTCAGGGGGGATAGGGGGTCATGTCTTTCACATGGGGGTTCATGGGCTTGACCCCCTGCAAAAATTTTTTCATATGTCTCAAGCCCCTTCATTCTCCCTGCTTGCTCTGAGCAACAGCCTGCCAGAAGGGGCATCATCCAGGTAGCTAATGGGGACATGTACACCTACCTGCTCCTTATCATCCACTTGTTACTGGGGGATGGTGATTTTGTCTCAGTGGCCTGAGAGACTGGCCTTACAACCAGAAACCGGGTCATAGAATTGACCCCATCTGTCATCAGGCTGGGGAACTGCACAGCATCCAATCCATTCTTAGCAGCTGACATTATACTCAACTCAGATTATGAGAGTCTGTCTATTAGGATTCTATAATTTCTTTAGAATTTCTGACATGCGTACTCGCGTCACCAGTGGGGCATCCTACATCCTCCTCAAGCACGTGTGTTTCTAAACATGTGCTAATGAAGTCTTATCTTCACTAGTTTGGCATACCAAGCTCATGTCATCGGTCTGCTGTTATCAGTGTTGACCAAGCTTCTGCTTGTATGGTGGTAATCCACTAGCTGAACCCCCCCCCAGGATGTATGAGCTGGCATCAACCACTCATTTACATATCCTATCCCACCTGGTTATTCCAGAACCAAAGTCTCTATTCAAACTCAGGTCATCTGGATCATAGTTAGAGCTGTACCCCTCTATATTGAGTCCTGCATTTCATTTTTGACCTGAATAGGGGGATCATAAACCACAGACTGTTATCCTTTATCTGTTGACTCTTTTATCTACCTCTATTTACAAACCAAATTCCTTCCTGACTGAAAAGTGTACTGATACTACTTGTTCTTAAATTTGTTCAGAGATATTTTAGAAACATGTCAAATTTATTTTCAGACATTTTCAGATATTGTAAAAATGTCATTATTTTATTGCCATCTAATCACATTACATTCTTTATGTAATTGTACATACATTATTCTAAAAGACTTAGTTTATAGGTTCATAGGTTCATAGGTTCATACTAGGCTATCTGCCCTAGGGCATTTATAAGCCTAGCCAGAGTGTGTTTGGCTTTCGCCACCCATTTTAAATTAATTTTGCTATGCCCTTTTTTGAGGTTAGTATACTGTGCCTCTGTCTAACAGTGACACAGAAGCGATACCCGGGGTAAACCTACAATCTCCCATCCACTCATCAAGATTCCTCTTGAAGAGAGTCAATGAGGGACTCTGCCTAACCTGGACTGGGATTTTATTCCAGAGTGAAGGGAGCCTCTGGGTTATGAATCTGTCCCTCCAGCATGTTCTATTTATTTCAGTGCTGAAGTTCAAGTCTCTCGAGCACGTAGCTCGATGGGATTTGGATTTTCTGAGGTGCAGCATGTCCATTAATTCCGGGTTGGACATGGCTTTATACGTCAGGCACAGATCGCCTCTGAGCAGGCGGTATGCCACTCAGTAGAGCTGGAGTTTCTTTAACCGGGCAGCATATGGCATCTGTTTGAGCCCTTTGATCCTCTTGGTGAGGTACTTTTGGGGTCTTTCCAGTTGCTGCAGGTGTCTGGTAAGGTACATCCCAAAAGGGCCATTGTACTCAATTATGGGCCTGATGAGGGATGAGTAAAGAGGCACGATGACCTCCCCTGATCTAGATGTGAATCCCTTCATGATTAGGTGGGCTATATAAAATGTTTTTCTAACCACTTTGGCCATGTGGTTGTCAAATGAGAGATTGCTATCAACTTGGGTCCCCAGGTCCCTAATTACTTCTTCTGTACTTAATGGATTACCACCTATGTGGTAATTTGTGGGCACTTTGTTTTTGCCAAAGGGGATGACTATACACTTTTTGGCGTTTAGCTTGAGGCCATGGCTCTGGCACCAGTTGTCTGTTTCTATGAGGCCCTTTTGGCGGATGCTTGTGTTGGCTGGAGAGTCGATTATGGCACCCAGTTTGCAGTCATCTGCGAACTTGGTCAGCCACAGTCCTTCCGTATTGGCCTGTACCTCCGAGAAATATATACCGAACAAGAGAGGTCCCAGGACTGAGCCTTGTGGGACGCCACTTGTAACTGGTTTGGAGTCTGACATGGCTCCAGCAATTCTAACCATGTGGGTTCTGTCCTTGAGCCAGTTTGCAACCCATCTAGTGATATATGGGTTTATATTTAAGCTGGTGAGCTTATCTATAATGCCTGAGTGGGGTATTGTATCAAAGGCTTTTGCGAGGTCCAGGTAGGCTGTGTGGACCACCTTTCCTTCGTCAATGGCCTTGGTGACTGTTTCAAAGAAATCAACCAGTTTTAAGAGGCAGGATCTGCCCTTAACAAAGCTGAACTGGGTAGGATCCAGTGTCTGTAGGTCCCCGATATCTTTATTTATGAGGTCCATGATGATCCTTTCCATAGCTTTGCAGACCAAGCTAGTCAGGCTTATGGGGCGATAGTTTCCAGGATCCGTTGAGGCACCACCTTTGTGGGGAGGGACCACTGTTGCTGTACGCCACTCTTTGGGTACATATCCTGTAGTAAGGCTGAGATTGAACAGTAGTTTTATGTTTGGGTTTAGCTCTTCTTGGAGTTCATGTAGGATGCAGCCCGGGACACCGTCTGGTCCCATTGATGCTGTGTTTTTAGCTTTGGAGAGGGCAGCTCTTACCTGAGCATCTGAGATGTCAGTGGGGCAGCACTCTGCTGGGATAGATATTTGCTCTTTTGTTGGGGGGGGGTTTGCACTGAACCTGTCAGCTAGGATGTTGGCAATGTCTGTGGGTTCGGTGTATTTTTTGTCATTTTGGACTAATTCTGAGCATATCTGGGAATTCCCACCCAGGTTCCTAACATAACTAAAGAAAGCCTTGTGATTATCCTTAGTGTCCTGTGCAATTTTTCTCTCGAAGCTGGCCTTAGACAATTTTATGAGTGCCAGTAGTTTTTTGCTAATACTGATCAGAGATGCCTTCCCTTTTTGGGATTTTTCTCTATCATGTAGTAGCTTCCTCCTTCTATTGTATAGTTTGTTTATGGCTGGGGTCCACCAGACAGGACGTCTGCCTTTGAAGGATTGGGTCTTGGTTTTATTTGGGATTGCATGATCCATGCATTCCTGAAGGTGTTCATAGAATGCGTTTATAAAGGATTCTGCGGTCTGGGCCGTATTTTCCACAGGCCCGGGGGCTTTGAAGGATTCCACCTTGGTTTTGAGGAGTGTGAAAATTGCTTTAGAGAAGTTTTTCACTGTGGTTTTCAGGGCAGGGGGTGGAGTCAGGATGTGAATATCCAGTGAGATTAGTTTATGGTCTGATCTTACCAGTGAAGGATACACTTCTGGTATGGAGCATAGAGTCCCCATGTTGGTGATGATCATGTCCAGTATGTTTTCCCCTCTTGTGGGAGTGGTAACAAGTTGTTCCATAGCATTTGAGTTTATAAATTCTAGGAACCTTTGGGCTAGGGTGTTGGAGCTAGAGTAATGCCCCCAGTCTATGTTTGGGTAGTTGAAGTCGCCCAATATAATGGTGTTTAGAGAGACCTTCATATTTTCCAGTGTTCTCAGAAAGGCCGAGTGGGGTTCCTGGGTTTGGGAGGGTGGTCTGTAGCAGGCTATAAACTGGAAGGAAGTTTTACCCACTGTTAGTTACACATGGATAGTCTCTGATGCTTCGTGCTGTGCCACCAACCTGGAGGTGTGGGTATCTTTGACGAATATTGATACTCCCCCTCCTTTTGTGGTTCGGTCCAAGTTTTGGGGCCGAAAAGCATGGTATGAGGTATAACCTGGTAGTGCTGGGGTGCTCTCGATGTTCTCCATGCTAAGGAGAGTTTCAAGTGTGTGTATCGTGAGGTTTAGACTTCTGGCATTGAGTAGCATTACTCTTAGTTTCTTATCCCTTGTGATACCTATGGAGGTGGGTTTGTCTTTTGAGCCTTGCCTAAAAAAGGCACTATGAGGGTAGCAAGAGCCTTTGCCAATATCTGAAAGCCCAGGGGTGACAGGTGCAAGCCCGTCCCTAGTGAAGCATCGTGGCTTGTCGAGCATGTCATCCCAGGCTGACAGGCATTGGATCCCCTTTGAATGACACCAATACTTAAGCCAATTGTTGAAATTGATCATCTTGTCTTCATATTGTAGCATCATTCTTGGTGAAGGTAAGATGCTACTTAAGGTCAGGGTCATACCGGCCTGGGCTACATGCTCAGAGAGCTCCTCTATGTCTCTTTTCATGTAGCCCAGGGAGGTACGTCTCAGGTCATTCACACCAGCATGGACAATGACTGAGTCATATCTGTACTTGCCTTGGAGTGGCGGATCCTAGCGCCTGACAGGCAGCTCACCATGACCTTCTCCTTGTTCAGCCTGGTGAGCGGGATGTCAGTGTGCCTGACGATAGAGTCACCTATTACAAGTGTATCAGGTGTGTTGTTTAGCCTTAAGGGCTGTGACTGTTCGGCACACTGGCTTTGTGAGCTATGTGTTGCATGTGTTTTGTTTTGGGGTAGCGGTTGCTTGGGTGTCTGCTTTGGAGGTCTCTGCTGCTTAGGCAGATTTTTATTTAGAACCTCCGAGTATGTTTTTGTGTGTTTATGTGTTTGGTTTGCTATCGTGGTAGGTCTATTTGAGACTGGAATTGTAGTGAGTGTGGTTTCCTTCTCCTCCTGACTGGTTTCGCCAGTACTGAGTTGAGAGAGCTTAGCCTCCAGTATGGCTATATGGTTGCATCTCTCACATGTGTTGGAATTTGTTGGGAGGAGGAGAGGGTTGTCTGTGTCCATGAGGCAGTTGTAACATTGCCTCAAGATTCCCAAATTCACCAGCTGGACCGGGGAGGAGATTGACAGCTGACCTTTGGACATGCTAGAATAGTATTGGGAATTCCTTTATAATTGAAAAAAAAGGGCCAATGGGGAATGAGGTACTCAAGGGGAGTTTGTGAGGGTGTAGTGCTTTTAATATTTTAGTGCTGACTTATATAATTGCTTTAGTGAGCAAGTGCCAGGTAACTTAAATGCAATGTGTTACAGGTAACTTAAATGCAAAAATGACAAACAGTAACTTTCTTTCAAGTGAAACAAGGAAAGAAGTACAGTAAGCAATGCAGATATCACTAGGGATCCACAGAAGCACAGAAAAGCTGCGTTTTAGGTGGAATTAGCGTTTCAGGGAAATAACAAGCAAACAAACAACAAGCATACAAATAAAGCTAGATTCAGTAGACCTGGATCTAGTCTATGCTACAGCAAACAAGGTGTACCAATTTCAGTAAGAAACAGTTCAAATATGCAGGCACTATAAGCCTTTAACCAGAAATTCCCAGCTCAGAAGGGCAGAGTCCAGCCTCTCCTCCCACAAGAGTGCAGACCACGAACCTTCCTAATGTAAAATAACTGGCCTGAAGCCCAAGTGCTTAAACCAGAACTAATACACTTTTAGAATAACAGACACTGAGCCCTCAATCAGCAGTTCACAACTTAGAAGGATGTAAACTACCTGTCCTGCCACCACAGTGCAGGCCACAAACCTTCCTAATGTAAAACAACTGGTCTGAAGCCCAAGTGCTTAAACTAAAAGGCTTAGAATGAGTTACACCAAGCAGTAATAAATACAACTGAGTACTTTTAAGATGATGCAAAAGCAAAATAAAGTAGGAAGAAACACAAATACAGTAAAAGCAGATAATATATATATTTTTTTTGAGTGAGCAAATGAGATGGGCCCAGGAGTTACAAGACAGAAACAAGTACAAATGCAGGCCTTCAAATCAGAAAGTTGAAAGAGATGGAAGACCGCCCAAATGGCCAATAACTACAAATTCTGGGCCAGAACCACTCCTTATGTGGTAGACAGGTTACCTAGTGCTTACCACTCCCACTGATAAGCTAGAAGGCTTCCCTCCAACACAGAAAGGCTTGAGGGCTCAGAAGCTTACAAATAGTCCTGGATACAGCAAATCTGTATCTGGAACACTAATTACAGGAAAGGTAGGAAACAGGCTTACAATTTTTTTTTTTTTTTCAGAAAAGTAGTAAAAACAATTCACATGCAGTGCAAGCTGGCACACTTGAGTATGTAGCAATATTAGTCCACACACAGTTTGAAAAAATGTAAATAAATTAAAAAGGACTAAAAGCAAGTGCAGAAAGGGTTTATTAGGTAGAATGCGGTAAAGAGATGGGACTGGGGGAGTATCCTAGATGAAATTAACAGTGGGACAGGCACTGCAAAAGCCACCAAATTTAAACTACAACTAAGAACAGTGAGGGGAAAAGTTTCAACAGAGATGTGAGGAATCAGAGTGCAAATTATAAAACCAAAAATATATATACTGATCTCTGTATATTTGCAGAACACTAAGACAACAGATATCTAAGCAACAATTTAGCTCTATAATACAGAATAATACAGTAAAATATACTCAGCTCTATATATTTGCAGATAGTCTTGTAAGGCTGTCTCTCAACACTTTAAATGCAGACTGCTGCTATTGATACTGTGACCAAGATCTTGGCTGAAATATTCAGGCTGATAGAAAAAACAACCTGGTTATCAACATACATGCATAAATAAATAATTAAAGCATTGTGGAGCTCCTATTCTCAACAGACAAGCAAATAACTTCAAGGCTTGTTTTATATTAAATTTCCTACTTGTAAATCATCCTCCGTATCATCCTGCAAGATGACTGCTACATTTTTGCAGTACTTTGTAGGATCTACTGATATTTCACCTATAAAATATCACCCAGGCATTAACTGTCTAATTGAAAACTGCCATGCTTTACCAGCATTTAGAGGAATTCTGTATTCCCTTACATCAGTCATAAATGCTGTCTAGCATCTACTTAAGTAGTAAACAATCTTGAAAGATAATATTGGCAAAGATATGCATATTTCATTACATTACAATTATGAACCATATTATTGACCTATTTTATCTGTTGAGGATCCACTTCTTGTGTTCTACCAGCAAATTATATAGATTCCTAAGGACCAAAAGAGGTAGCACATCATCCGTTTGCATCATCTTCTCTTAGGGAAGTCCATTTCATCGCTGCCACTTCTCTCTGCTCTCCCTACTTACCTTACTACTGTTCACTCATGGCATCTAATTTATGCTTTCCTTTGGGAGGACTAAAGCACAGTATGCATCTAGTACCACTTATTTTTCAGTCTTGCATGATCTTCCTCCCATGTTTGCTCAATTTGACTGCACCTCTGCATACCTTCCTCCATTCTATTGCATATCTAGAAACCTTTTTAGCCCTCATTTCCTTTACTGGCCACTTATGCTAACTTCCTTTTAACTTGCTCATTCCTGCATTTTACTACCGTTGTTCTTGTCGTACTGTTTGGTCTCATTGTACTTTACCTTCTCCACCTACAGAACCTCCTCTTTCTGCCCCTTATTTGCTCTTTTTTGTTGTAACTGTTAGCTTCCATTTGCTTTGTGTCATTCGGGTCCTTTTCTTTTTGCCCTTTCTTCTTTACTGCTCCATCTTTAACACATTCTTATAGCTTTTCTCCTTCAGTTTGGTCACAGTCTCCTTCATTGTTTACTATCATCCACCTATCAACATATTCCACTCATCTAAAATCACATGCCTGTTTGTTCCTACCTTTCCATAAGTCTAAACCACAAAGAGGCATGATCACTGTTGGTTAATGGTACATAAACATGGATAACTCTGCCTTGTTTAAGACCACATCCAGTATTCAATCGTGTCTGGTATGGCCTAGCATGATTTGGGTGAACCCCTTGTGGCTGAAGACCTCTGTCAATGTATGCTCATTCTATTCCCTGAAAAATGGAATCTTCCATTCTGTTCTGCTGTACTCAGATCCTCAATGAATATTACACTCTTCCTGCTATCCTACTACTTTATTCTCTCCTCCATTCTCTCTTCCTCTCTTGATATGTATTGAAGACAGTACAATGTTCTGATCTACCAACTTTCTGCCATTCATCACCTTAACCTCCTGGGCACTTCCCTCAGCTCTGACCCTGCCATCTCCCTTGAACATTCATAGGGTGGAATTCTACCCTCAGCTCTGACCCTGTCATCTTCCCTGCTCATTCATGGGGTGGAATTCTCCCCTCAGATCTGATCCTGCCATCTCTGCTCCACTTTCATGGGGTGGAATTCTACTTTCAGCTCTGACTCTGCCATCTCCCCTCCACTTTCATGGGGTGGAATTCTACTTTCAGCTCTGACTCTGCCATCTCCCCTCCACTTTCATGGGGTGGAATTCTATCCTCAGCTCTGACCCTGCCATCTCCCCTCCACTTTCATGGGGTGGAATTCTATCCTCAGCTCTGACCCTGCCATCTCCCCTGCTCATTCATGGGGTAGAATTCTTCCTTCTCTTTGGTTTCATGTTTGATGCTTTCCTTTATGTAGATTGCTATGCAGCTTTCATCTCTCCTTTCTGTGTCATTTCTGAGCAACTTATAGCCAGGCACCTTCATATCCCTGCAATTCTTGTTCATTGTTTCATTGATGCCAACAAATCCAACCTCCATTCCTCCATAACTCCTTTCAGCTTCCTGATCCTCCCACCCACAATCCTTGCACTGCATAGTAATACTGCACAGACATGCTCCAACTTAGCCTTGTTTGGTCCTAAGCTATATCCTGGGTCCCAGTTTTCCTTTATGAACTACTAAAGTATCTTTACATTATTCCTGCTTCTCAGGCAATCCCATCCTCTTTCTGATTTAGTTTAAAGGTGGAATCATTAATGTGTATATTTACAACTCATCTTTAAGCAGCATTGTACTTTACTGGCTGAGATGGAACCTATCCATGACACATAGTTGGCCTTTCTGTCAGTTCTCTCCATTATTCCATCTGTCCCAAAACCTTCTTCCTTGTCCAGTGCTCAGCCTGCCTTTATGCTCCTTAATTGTTTATTTAGTGCATTTTTTTTCTGATAGGCTAAGTTTCATGTGAGGATTTTACCTCTGACCACTTATCTCAAAATATCTCTCTGTCAGCACAGTAGCTGTACTTATTGCCATGTCTGCTGCCTTTTTTAGCAGATCATTGATGCTTATATACCCTACAATATACATTCATCCAAACACCTTGTGGATCACCTTTATCACCTCCTTCCATGGATTTCTAATATCTCAGACCAATATTCTCTCACCTGTCTCCCTTTCCAAAACTCTTAATCTCATTAATGATAGAGTTTACTCACCAAAATCCCATCTCTGTCCTCAGGCTGGAGTTAATCCATAGGGCTGGACTACCACATTCTGATATTTTCTGCTGTAAGGAGAAGCTTATTCCGTAATCTTAGAAAATGTTGTATAATTTGTTATTTTTTTCATTAATGATATTTAACATTTTTGGCAGTTTGGAGCTTTAGTGTTAGGTCCCTGGTAGTTATATTCCAGACATTTACTTTCATTTAGTACCTGAGTAGACTTTATCTTGTAGACCAGCAAAGGTCATCTCTAAGTAACTTACAAGAAACAGAAGATAATGACAACTTCTAATGCCTATTTTCCAGTCATATTTTTTTTCATCAGCAACTGTGCTATTTACTTTGTTTCAGGTTGTTTTTTCAATAGCTAATTAATGCTTTGCTGAAGTTTACGTATAAAGTGGTACGATAATCTCCTTGGACTGGCTAGACATGCTCTTTTAAAATCAAATGAGTTATAGAATATGTTTGTTTTGACTTGGATTGGTACACACCAGAAAAGTTTAATTTGTCTACCATTATCCTAGAAGTTTAAAATGGGTAATATTTTTTATGAATTTACCATTTATTTTGTAATCATGATTTGCATTTTTGTTAACTCTCATGATGCTACATTTATTATCAGTAAAGGCAAAGGCACTACTTTTGTGACAAATACTTTTAGTAGACCATCTTGGAGAAATTGTACATCTTTTATTGAATCAGTTGTGTTACCTGGTGTGCAATCAAAAGCATATTTGGCTAGCAGAGCTCTATTCACAAATTAAAAAAAATAGTTAAAACAAAGGGACCTTAATACAGAATCCTGTATGATGCCACTTCTTTTCTTAATCAGCTAAGCCCACTAGACAGACACACCTGTCCCTTTGGCAATGTGGGTACACTGTCTCATTAAGGGATATGCTCAGAGTCACACAGCAGCCAAATGGAGGCAAACCTTGAACTATAGAAACCAGTTGGTAAATAGCTCAGAACTCATAGCCTTAATTTTCTGTACTTTGATTTGTTTTGTTTCTTTTTCTGTTAGTGTGGTCTTTTTTTAATTTTCTGTACTACCTGCAGGCTGCTTGGTTTGGTTATCCCTTTTGGGATAGACAGGTAACCTCTACATTGACTTGTTTTATCCTATTGCTATTTTTAACAGAACTACATATGCATTGATATTTAATGTCTTAGTTTATCAGTTGTCCTCCAATATGGAATAATTTAAATGCCTTAACAGCACTGATAAGCAAAAGGCACTGTCAGTCATCAAGTGCTGAGTTTACTTCCTCAAAGAGCACTCCAAGGTTCAAAAGGCATGTTCTCCCTTTAACAAATGCATGCAGTTCCCTCTTTAACAGAAATATGTTCCTTGCATCTGTTTACATTTGCTCCATTATGGTTTACTCCATAGTTTTACATTGAAGACAGGTTAAGCTGCTGCTGCATCTAAAACTGATTTGGTCTGATTTCAGCCCTCTAGCATCCTTTGTAATCTTGCACCACAACAGAAAGTTAAACTAGATTTGAGAAGTGACCACAGGATAACATTATCATTTGTGATTTGAGTTTACTTAAAATTGTCCTTGATTTTTGTATAAGAAACTATCAAGTGTGCTGTTTGGTCCCAATGAGCTTGAGTTTTAATTTTATTTGTGGTGAGTGAATGCTGCTTTGTTTATTGAATACTTACTGCAACCACTTTTTTTCCTGTCAGTTATGTGCTGCAATTGTAGAATGGTGTTTCTGCTTTAAATATGTGAGTTCAAACTGAATTTAAAATTGCATATGGACATTTGGCTTTTATAAGTAGTTTATGTGCTATACTTAATCTAATCTTTGTTTTTATGACTATGGTCATTTTAGAAGCTTAGAAAAGCTTATTTTTTTGTCTCTCATATGAATTTTGAAATTTCAAAGTGGTTTTAGCAATTCCTTGTTCAGATGTTTTCTTTTTGCTGACTGGCTTCAAACCATTGCATTTATGATTTGTCCATTAATTCCTTTTTAGGCAAGAACTAGTCATGTGGCTCTGTCACCCACACAGGCATCAACAGTTTTTGCTAGTCTTAAAGATCACACAAAAAGCATGAAAAAGAATACAATCCATTGCCTTTAGCATATCATGGCTAGACTATACTAGATGCATTTTTGTGCATTTTCATGTGATAGGATGATGCATCAGAGAAGTATGAAGTCTCTTTTCCTGCCCCCTCACTCAGTCACTACACTGTCCTGCATACTTTTAAGCTGCAGCAGGACAAAGTTTAAAAATACAAGCTAGGTGGCCATCTTTGCTGCTGTGTTGCACTGGAAGTTACAAAGAACTATATCAGCCTTACTTGTATGCTATAGTTGAACACCCATTTGTTGGCAGCAGGTGAGCTGAATTATTTTAAATAGTTCACAAAAACAAGAGACAGACTGATTTTTTAACGGCAAAAAGCAACATCAGGATAAATGAAATATATACATAAAATTTTAGGTTTTATGCAAACTTAAATTGCAGGAACACATTTTATAGAGGAGTCACAACTGAGGAGCCAGAACAGAGTGGTTCTCAATCCTGTGATGCATTATCACATCATCTATTAGTATGCCCTTCTGCGATTTAAGATAAGGTGGTTTTAAACATCACAGCTGATGTTCAAGATTTTTTAACATTTCTTTTTCACTTAAAATTGAACTTTTAAGGAGCTAGTGTCATGGCCTAGAAGTATAAAGCCTTGGCTATGACCTGAGTGACACAGGTTTGATTACCAGCTCAGGCATCTCTTGCACAGATGGTGAAGGTGATGGGCACTTGCACAGGAAATGCATTGTGTTTAGATCTTCCTGACAGAGGCCAGGAAAACAACTGCAAAGTGTTAGTGAGGGTGGGTGGGTGGCTTAGGGACATCAGCTCCTTGCAGAAATGAGGAGATGGTTGGTGCATTTTACCTACAGATTATCCTACCTCCATGGTGGTATCAGGCATATTACGGGTAAGGAAAATTGCAGGAAACCCCTCCTGGTAGCAGTATGATGTGGAACCAGGATACCTTGATCTCTTCACAAGCCCCAACCCTTCCTCATACCTGGTCAACAGGAAGCCAAGAGATGTTGGCAGACCCAGCAATTGAGAAGAGGCACTGGGATCTACTGATGGCCAGCTAAAGGAAACAAAAAAAAAAAAAAGAATTTTTAAGTGAAAAAAAAAACAAAAAACAAAAACATGCACATCAAGCTAACCACACTGAGATAAATGCAGAAGTGGAGAGTGGATGCTGCATTTCATTCTGTGCCTGCACCCATGAGGTTTAAAATATCCCAGTCTCTGAGTGAGCTTAATATTATCATTCTACAATGTCATCAATCCACATTTATAACTGTTGAAAAATGGTTCTCTATCCGTGGTCTAATACTAAACCCCAATAAAACGAAATTACTGCTGTTCACCCCCACTTGTCAGACACCACCAGTCACCTTCACAGTTATATCTAACAATGGTACTATAATCTACCTAGATACTAGCACCAAATTACTAGGTGTAATAACAGACAACCTCAAATTTGACATGCACGTAAACCAAACAATAAAAAACACTAATAAAAAAAGTGGCTCCCTATATAGAAACGTTGCATATCTTACCCCAACTGCCACAACAACCATTGCCCACTCCCACCTACTTTCTACCCTCTTATATGCTTCTCCTATACTGACTAACATGGCAAAAATGGAACTAAATAAGCTCTCCAGTTGTTGCAACCATGTTGCCATATTTGCTAGTGGTTCAGCTTTCCGCACTCACCACTGTCTAAACCTAAAAAACTTAAACTGGCTTGAATTCCCATATCTGCTTCTCTATAACCAGCTCACTACTGCTCATAAAATCCTATACAACCCTGATAAAGTCCCTGCCCTCAGATCTTTAATAAGTCCTTATACTAAACCTAGAGAACTAAATACTACTAAATCAAACAATGCAGCTGGTGACTCCCTATTTTCCAACTACATCACCAAAAACTGGAATAATCTCCCGCCAGACTTAACTCAAGAACCATCCGTGGCCAAATTTAAAAACTTAATGAAACTCTTTTTCAGATCTCATAGGATATGCACTTGCCGTAACCCTATAGGGCAGAGATTACAAACTTCTACCTACTTTCTCCCCTAGTGAAGCCCCCACTTACCTACCTCACCTAAACTATTACCTCCCTTTAAATACTGCTAGTACTTAAGAATAATCCTCCTTACAGAAAGCCTAATGGAATACTGTCCTGGTATCTTCCATTTTAATTACTCTTACTGTCAATACACATGACAGATTTATTTTCCAAATGTTTACTAACTATATGCATATCTGTTTTACTGCCCTGTCTGTTCTCGTGTTTTGTTGCAATAAGCTATGTTTTTTCCTTTATCACTACAATGTATCTGCCACAATCTTTGTACCTCTATTTGTGTACATTTGATTATATTGTACCTTGTATTATTATTACTATTAGCAGTATTATTTTTGTACTTGGATGTCACTAATTTGTATTTGGAGCTTTTCTCCCCAGGCCTCTGCTGAAAATGGACATATATCCAGTTGGACTTTCCTGGTCAACAAATGTAAAATAAAATAAAATAAATAAATCAATCAAAGGGGGATTATAAGCACAATAGCCCATGCAGCAAATACTAACTGCAGCACATTGCTATGATGCTTGATGGACATCCATCTCTCAGACCCTTTGTGCTGACCTTGACATGGTTCCCAGATAGCAGTGCTTGTTATTACCATAGCAAATCAAGCTATCTTCCTCTGACCCCATCATGAACAGTCTAACTGGTTTCAGTCACTCCTAACTTTCACCACCTCTCCTTCAGTGGCCCAGTTACTAATTAATCCTAGGTTTGCCATGGTCATTGAAAGGGATTAATTATTTTATTCCAATAAGCAGATTAAAACCATGTCTAAACCATCAACTGATTTCCAGTGTTTTGTCTTCATATGAACTGTAAGTCCCATAGGAGATGATGGGAGATTTCCCCCACCACATTTTAAACTGTTATCTCACATAGCATTAGTCTATAGTTGAGATATCTATAATAGCACAGTCACAAAGTCCCATGCCTTACTTTACACACAATGATATTACTAATGCCTAGGATGTTTTTAACGCTGCCAAGTGACAATGTCTTCTTTCTAGACTTTTGAACCTGATTTGGGTCAGTTGTAATCCCAAATATCCTGTCATTAAACATTATCCCCCCTAACATGTTGAGTTAATTGTGTATGTGTGGTTTACTGTGACTAGTACTTCAGTGTTTTTAACATATTGCACATATGAGGTTCTGGGTTTGCTGGGCTTATGTCTTCTTGAAGTACAGAGGATGTGTTTTTGTTTAGATTCTTCAGAATGTTTGCATACATGTTGGCATGCCAGTGTGTATGCTCTCAGATAGTTTAACCTCCATATTATGGATCTTATTATCCTTCACACAGATACAGGAGTATTATTCAATAAGAAGTGCATTTTCTCTGAATGAGGCAGTTCTTAAACAATGCCTGAGATAGCAGTTATTTAGCATACCTTTGAAAGTTATTTTACATCGTACCTTTGCACCTAATCTGGTAATCATTTTTATGTAAAATATAGTCAAAACTTACTTTTATTTGTTAACAAAAAAACTATAAATTGTTAAGATTTATAATAGATTTTATTATTAAACAAATTGTGTCTGTTATTCTTTATTTGCTTAAGTTTACTTTAAAGGGAAATATCAGATGATATTTAAAAAAAAAAGGGTTAAAGTTGTGGGTAATGGATTGTGGAAACACTGGGTGTGAGGACACAAATGTATGAGTGCCTAAAGTATAATTAGTTTAACCTTTAACAGTTTTCTAATGCCTGATTATGAAAAAAGCTGAAAGATATAGTGGTTTCCACAATATATTTCAACATGTTATTCATAGACACATGTATTTCCCCCTGACAATCCATACATGTGATCATTCAACATCGACAAGATACCTGCCCTGTGTTTTCACACGCAGTCTGTTCCGTACACCCAAAATCTTAGACACCTCTGTGTACCAATCTAATGGTAGATTATGTGAAAGAACAAATGGCCATAGTAATGTTTTTCAGTTTGCTGCTTTCAGATATAGTCACACAGTCTCCTCTACCATTAAGCCATATTAATAATTACTTCTCTATGTACTTTAAACTGTTCATTATACTCAAGAGAATGCCCCCCAAAACACACAGTCACTTCTGATGGCACCACCAATGGGTCATCACCAAAAAAAAATTAAGAATTAATGACTGTAGTAATGAATTTCAAGAGCATGCCATAATAACTATGTACTGTCATTAATGCCCACACATATGAATTAAAAACTGCAAGTGAAAACTGCCAGTGTACATCATAGCATTAGCTTTTCTTTGATTCCTCCAGTCAAAAGACTAGAGATCAAGTAAGCACTGAGCTTGGTTGTGGTGTTCATAGCAAAAGGATATAGGTCAGTTAGCCATGGGTTGTTACTATTTTAGAAGAGTGGAGGTGAGATGTCAGGTTAATGAGATGAATGACTTATTGGGTTTGGGTTTAATTTCCTATTCATTTAAATAAGAAATGGCTGATTGATTATTTTATTAATGCACAAAGAAAAATTACTAAACAAGTGTCCTGTGAATGAGAACATTTTTAAACTGGGTTTGTACTAATTATGAAAAAAAGAACTTGCTAACACTAATACTTGACATCACAGGAGCAGAACATCACTATGATGCAGAATATTGCCTGCACCTGCAGATAAGGAGTTATGGAAGTTCTTAATAATATGATCTTACAGTTCTCACTAGTAGAAATGAATAGGATAGGAGCAGGACTGGAAGAGTCTGATGAAATTTAATTTACAGACGGCACAAGCAAATCAGGAGCCACTTATGAATACAACAGGAAAATGGTGAGTAAGGTGAGAAAACTATTTCTGCTCAACCAGTGTGGTAGGTTTCTCACAAAATGCTAAAATGCAAAACTGTTTTTGCTTTTTAACCTTACTCACAAAAATAGTCTCCACTTACTATTTTATTTGCTAAACAATTAAGTTACCTTTTACAACTGCAAACCTGCAAGAAAAAGATCATATATTTAAAAAGCACTGAAATAAAACAAGATAAAAACAGGTAGAAAGAACTGTAGGCATACAAACAAAAAAATCTAATGTTCTCATGTAAAAGTCTGTTCTTGCAGCTGTCTCATAAAAACTGCGATAATTAAGTCTTTCTCCATATTATGTCTATCCCTTTGTTATATTAACCACAAGCCTTTTCCACTGCTTCTTTCCTTTCCCCTTTGCCTATTCCATCAAGTTGTGGGTCCATTCTAGTCTAATTCCATGTGGTGCTGACCAATGCATAGACAATTCTGGTTCTGTCTCCCTTTCCCTGTCTGTCTCAACAGTCTATAAAAGCCCATTGACCTTGGCTTCCCTTTTCTTGTCCTGTCTTTGACTGTTGCTCCCAGGTCTCCCTTCATTATACTTTGTTAGCTCATGTGTACTTTTTAAGGGCCCCTGCATGTTCTCACATCTTTTTGTCTTTCCACCTCACTCTGTGTTCAGGTGTTCTGTTGTATCCTTTGTCATCCCATATGCACTTTCTGGTCAGTTCACCACCATCACTAGCTCCATTTTCTCTCATCACTTTAACTCTCCTAATCTAAACAGGTGGCCCACATTACAATTACTGACCTCTTACTCAGTCTTGTCATCCATTTTGTCCTGCCCCTTTTATGTTGTTCCATTCTTCAATTCCTTGCAGATAGATAGATAGATAGATAGATAGATAGATAGATAGATAGATAGATAGATAGATAGATAATGGGTTTATGGCAAATAATCAAAATGCAAAAATAGTGAAATACAATTGATTGATATTTGCATTTCAAAAACCAGTTAACCAAAAGGCAAAACCACTGAAGAGAAAAATGACTGCAAAAGGAAAGCACTTCCCTTTGTAATACTTTAACCGAAACCCTGCCACGATATTTAGATATAATTTGACTAAATATTAGTAGTGTTACAGAAATGTTTTTTTCAAGGTAAGGTATAGGACTGGGTTTAAGAGCAGGGTTAGGGTTTGGATTAAGACTAATGTTTGAATACATTAGTATTGATGAGTAGGAGGGTTCACACTCTGCAACAACTTACTAATGCATACTAACCCTAACCCTGCTCATAACCACTCTACACTTTACATTATAAAAATCACTTCCATAACACTGCCCTTCCACAACAACTTACTAATGCATACTAATCCCAACCCTGCTCATAACCTCTCTATACTTTACCTTACAAAAAACATTTCAATAACACTGCCCCCCCACAACAACTTACTAATGCATACCAACACTAACCCTGCTCATAACCTCTCTGCACTTTTTCTCAGAAAAAACATTTCCATAACCCTGCCCCCTGCAACAACTTTCTAATGCATACTAACCCTAACCCTGCTCATAACCTGTTTACTTTACCTTAGCAAAAACATTTCCATAACACTGCCACTTTTCAAGTTAGTCAGACATGCACCACACACATACACAACATTAATCACATTCCCTTCTTTAGCCCTTACACTACCCTAACCTGTACAAATTCATGCACACTCCCAACTTATTACAAGCACCATTAAAAAAATGCTGTTCGCTAAATGTATCCCTTACCGTAGCCATTCCTCTAACTCTAACACATGGACACACACACACACACACACACACACACACACACACACACACACACACACACACACACACACACACACACACACACACACACACACACACACACACACATTCCAACCTCTAATGCCAAAAGTTTTAGTATAACTGAAACTTTAAGTAATTATACCCCAAAACAGACTTACCATGACAATCCAACTTTCTCATTATCACCAACAACACTTAAACAAAACTCCACTCAAGCAAACCCACATTCCACCAAACTGTGCCACACACTACAGTAAAACATACACATACTTCACAAAAGATCGTCATTCTGTTAGATATAGCTCAGCTTATATGGATCCTGAGTGCTTAGGTGAATCACAGGTGAATGTTAATTGTGGTGAAAGTTGACTTTGTGTGTGTGTGTGCATGTGTGCACAAAAATATATACATACATGTGTATATATATATATATATATATATATATATATATATATATATGTACACACACACACACACATACATGTATGTATATATATATATATATATATATATATATATATATATATATATATATATATATATATATATATATATATATATACATATATATATAAATAAAATCTGTTAATTTAGCATAAAATGCCTTATTCAGGGATAGTGTAAAAAGATACATCAAAACAGCTTTTTTAATTAGACAATTTTACAGTTCTTTTTGATGGAGACAACTGAGTCACACCCAATTGCAATCTGATACCAGACTACCAGACACACTCGTACACAAACACATTTGTTCTCCACTACCTATTTTATTCTGTTCATGGTGTTGAGTTGACAGAGTCAATCCTGCCCTTTACAGAGCAAAAAAAACAGGAGTTATCCTGGGTCAGATGCCAGTCTATAGCAGGATGCACATACATATGTACACACCTACAGGCAACTTACAGAATCAGCAATTCATCTACCTGATGACATATTGGAAAAAAAAAAAAACTCAGGTTGGACATGCAGAATCCATACACAAGTGATCCTAATGAGCAAGCAAACTTGAGAACAATCTATATGAGAGTATTACTATTTTTATGTATTTAGTTTGTTTACTGTGGTAGTACACCGATCCCACTAGTTGCATGCACAAATGACCAAGACACATTTAATCTAAAACAGTGGTCACTTACCTTTTATTGAAATGTTGTTTCCACAAATCACCAAACCAGTAAGGAAGAAAGAGTTTTCTTTCTTTTCTGACAGGTGAAACAAAGAAAAAAAACACTAACATGCAAACATACTTTGCATAGTGCTGCTGTTAGAGAAAGGGTATTTAGTACCTTAATTTGTAAGATTGGGGGCAGATTAGGGTTAGCACAAATGAGTAAGGGTGGACAGAGAGGCGTAGGTCCCTAGCAATGGTGTTTATAGAGCTACTGGTACTGCAAAAAAAAGGACATCAAATAGGATTGGGTCACATCTAAAAAAGGATGAAGTGGGTCACCTCAGAGCAGCAGGTAGGTGACTAAGTATAAATGTTCTCTATTGTTGATAATCTCAGCTTGTTCAACGTTTTATGTTACTAAAAATATAGTCTAAGGATTTAAGGTCTTGAATTTCATTGGCTTTCCCAGCTGAACAATATGCTTGATTTTTATATAACACATGACATTGTAATCGATGATAAGATAAAGGAAGAGTATGCTGGTAGGAATATTTCTTTGGATCTTGTAGATATTCCCTTGGAAATTTCCTGGGCCAGATAGAAGGATTTTCTGAGTATGGTGGAAACATGATGATCGAATGAGAGAAACTTGTCCACTTAAGTACCCAGGTGTCATATCCCTGTATCTGTCTGAAGAGGAGTACCATTTATAACATATGAGATGGGAATAGCTTTTTCTTCATAAGGTCATAGGTAAGTGCTAGGCTAGCTACCTTTCTGGGAACATTACTACGCTGCATTTTTTGTATTTAGTGTAAGATCCTTTTCAGCACATCAGGTATGTATATATCCTAGCTCTTGTTGGAGCAGTTTAATATAGCTGATGAGCAGGTAACAGCGCCCAGCTTGCAGTTATAAGCAATCATAGTCAACCATACTTCTGGGATAGGGATTTGGCTGTCAGCAAAGTAGTGCCTTTAAATTTCATAGGGGAAATTATGTCAAAACAGTATGCACTGAATTCTGAAACTCACAATCTCCCATTGTGTTAGTAGTTTGCAAACTAAAGCTGGGAAGAAAACACATTTTAATGTTATGGGGAATATTAGAACTAGCCAATGCAAATGTGAAGAGCTAGAAAGAAACAGCTTATTGGATGATTTTCCTGTCTGATAGTTTATTGCATACAGAGTGACATAAATTACGGATAAACATGTGGAATAATTTATTTTGTTAAGGATGTAAAATCTTATACCATAGATGCAACTGCTTTATTATAGCAGTTTCATTGTGTACTAGCAGAGCTGTCCTTGCCTGTTACTCCAACTCATTTTACTTTAGCATGCCTTTCTTTTGAGCTCCATTTCCATCTGTAGTTAACCTGCTAGTACATGCCTTGGACCCTCATCCTAGGCTTTTCTGAAGCCACCTGGACTTTAGCATTGTTTTTTTGTACTAACTATAATACTGCTTTCTTCTAGTGTCTGGTCATATTTAAATAAACTCATCCATTGTTATCCATAGCTGTTTATGGAATTAAAAGTAAAACCATATACTGTTTTGTAATGTCTTGTTGCAGTTACGTTGCCCGAGTTTTGAAAGCCATTTTTCAGTTTAAAACTGAAGTCATATGCTCTGCTGAAATGTCTCCTAATAGATAAGCTAGACAGCCAGTATTATTGAATGCTATCCACAAGTAAAGACTACAGCCACGTTTTCTTTCTTTGAAAGGTCCAGTTGCAGTTAAAGCTATTTTGCCTGGCTATACTTTGTAGCATTTTTGAGTCACTTGTTCCATACTGTTAAACTTTGCTATTCATACCCGAGTACAAATAGCCTTTTCCAGCTTTTAAATTGTTGGTATTAGAAACGTAGCAGAGAATAACTAACATTTCCTGCTTATCATTGAACCTTTGCCTACTAAGTGCCTGTTTTACCCTGACTGTACAAATATTAAGGTAGCCCACTGTATCTAAGATGTGATATGATTTATGCTGCACAATGGACAACATGGTATGGTTCCTTCTATGAACAAATGCCTAAACTGTTACAATTTTCATCTTAGCAGAAGAATGTCTTTGTAAGGATTGTAAAGTGCTTCCTTGATATATCTGTTTACATTACCTATATATTGAGAATTTGTTTTGCTCTGATATTGTAACCCTCCCTCTGCTGCTTACCTTAACATGCCACCTAATCATCTCCCTATATAATCTACGTAGTCCTTTCTACTAATTGACCCTACTACTTTCTGCTCCTCCCTACTACACTGCTCATAATCTTTTGTCTATTGCTCCTTTTCATAGGCCAAGGACACAGTATGTTTCATCCTGACTCTACCTGCCACAATATACAACAGCCTGAAGCACAAGCCATTCCATCAAGTAAAGGATCCCAGCAAGCTTCTACAGGCCTCTCAACTAAGTTAATGTATGTTAAAGTTTATTCAGCTGCAGTGAAGCTTAAAACTCTATTCCACCTCTTAGCTGATTTGCACAACACCTGCCTCCCCACCCAACTAACAGGAAGTTAAAATTAATTATCTCTTTACTTCCCCACATTTAACGACCTCTCCCTGTGCCGCTCCTCTCCCACCACCCTATCTCCCACACTACAGCTAAAATAGACTATAGAATCTTATTTCACTACTTCCCCCACCCCCTTCTTGCAATCTTAAACCACCTGAAAGCCCTCCATTCAGTTTCAACCATATGACTCCTTACAAAGTCCATTTAGTTTCAACTATAAGACTCCTTACAAAGTCACTTACAGGAACAGACTTTGCAATTTTCCACCTATTGTAAGATTAAACTGTCTCAGAAACCCAGAGATATACTTACTGATGTTTTTTTTAGCTTTTCAAATATTTGAGGTTCTGGCCCATCCCTCTCCATTCACCCTTGCTAGACTTGGGGTCATTCTGCTCCCCCTACCCTGCCCCCATTCCCATCTACCCCTGCTTTCCCTAGATTTATACCTAACATTACTCCACCCCCTAAATCTTGTTATCCAATTACAAATTCTCCCACCTCCTTACATCCAATTAACACCAAAACCCCACCCATTACTACACTAGATCCATTCAAAGCTTCACAATCTGCTCCCTTCTGCCCATTTCACTACCCCTGCCTTCTAGAACTCAAATTACACCATGTCACTAAAAAATGTTCTCCCTTCTCTCTAAACTGCTTCTGACAATTTATATCAATCTCCTTAGCCACATCACCTCCCTGAACTATTCCCCAACCACAGCAACATTTACATACTCTTCTATTGCTCTACATCATGACATCCCCACAGAAAGCTTCAGTAACATATCAGCCAGCCTAATTCAGTATCACATTATGTATCCCTCAAAACTCAAAATCCATCCCAACATCACTAGTAAACCTAACTTCTACATAATAGTCAGCAGTAATAAACCTACCCAATACCGCAAACATTACATCTCCATGCAACACATTCTATCCCTGTGTGGGCACATCCACCCCAATCCAGGGCCCCCAACTACAGCTTCCTCTGCTGAAAGCCTAAACCCTAAAAATATTCTTATAGCAACCCTAAACAAATATAGTATCTGTAACAAAACCACAGAATTTCATGCTTGGTTAAGTCAATACACCCCTGATATTCTAATAATCACCAAAATGTGGCGAAAACCCCATATCTGTGATACTGAAATAACACCCTCAGACTATAATATACTTAGAAAAGACAGAACCAGAAAAAAGGTGGCAGGGTAGCCTTAATCTATACTAAAACCATCACAATCTCACCTTTCCCAAAAGAAGCACCAACTTTCAACAATGCCAAAATTCTAATTGGAACTATATAAATTAACAAAACAAAACAAATCTGCATTGTTGGATTATATATACCCTCCGGGCAAAACATCCATACTATGGAAGATATCCTGTCCTGGATATCATAAAACATTAGTAATGAAACTATAATTATGGGAGATATCAATATCAACTGGCAAGATCTGATGATTGACTCCCCCACTTACAGCATAGGGTTATACCTCTTTATAGTTCATTACCAATGCCACCCATATGCATAACAGATATACCCTAGGTGCAACTCTTGACTGGAGACTAGTTTCTAATCCTGACAAATACTCTAATCCTGACAAATACTCTAATCCCTAATCTCTACCCAATACTCTTAGTGGCCACCTACCCATATTCATATATAGATCCACACCACAAATTACAAGAACCCATACATACAAAACCACCAGAAATATCAGGAACTTTGACCAACAAAGGTTTAATGAAATCCTAAAACACACTAACTAGTATCCACATAAAACACTACCACTAGAAGATGCCCCTGAATACTTCAACAATGTATATCTAAATACTCTTGACAGCCTAACCCCCCTCTGCACCAAAAGAATAAAACTTACCATGCTCCCTGGCTAACAATAAATACCAAAATGACATTTACAAGATAGAGATAAAGCCTGGAAGAAATGGCATGTTGCCAAATCTGATGCTAACCTAATCAAATGTAAACAGTTATGAAACAAAGTAAAAACGTTAGTGAACTTAGACAAAAAAAAAAAAAACTTTTCCAACCAACTGGCAAACCACAAAAATAGCCAAAAACAATTTTGGAAATTCATCTCAAACCTCCTTACTCCAGGCTCTAAACAAACTTCATCACCATGCCCTGATAGAACCCCCTTAGTGATAGTCAACCTGTTTAACTCTCATTCTATAGATAGCATAAGCAATTTGTTAACAAATTCCACTGCTGCAACTACCTCAAGCCCCATCTCTGATCCCCCTCCACCCTTATCTCATGATTACTGCACAAACAAAACCAACCTTCACCTCCTCAACAAACTAGTACTATGTATTCTATCCCCTTTTCTCTTAAGACTGTCCCTAACTTTCTCTTACAAAAACTACTTCAAAAACGAAAACCATGCTCCCTCTCCTCTGACAACCGCCTCCCTGAATACTTAAAACTTGCTTCAGAAGCTATAACATATCCAGTCAGCATCCTTATAAATCACTCCATAGCAGAGTCCAATGTCCCTAACCTCTGGAAAAAAATTTATCATCACCCTTTTACATAAAGGGAGTGACTCCAATGAACTATCCAATTATCAACCAATCTCCATTCGCTCTCCTCTTTCCAAACTCCTGGAAAAATGCATACATAGGCAATTGCTTCACCATCTCATCTAAAACAAACTAATTACCCCTACCTAACATGGTTTTCACCCATCACACAACACCACCACTGCCCTAATCTCCTTTATGGACACTGTGTCCAAATCCATTGACTCTGGTAATATCACCTCTGTGTTACTACTAGACTTGTCAAAGGTATTTGACACAGTGTCCCACAACAAACTTTTTCATCAGCTATCCATTGTAGGCTGCACCCCACCATCCCTCCAATAGTTTGCAAGCTACATATCCAACCATCAACAATGCATTAAATGGCAAAATAAACTATCCCAATATCAAACCAGCACAACTGGGGTACCACAAAGGTCCATACTTTGACCCTTGCTCTTCAATGTTTTCATTAACAACCTTCACACCTCATCACCTCTTAGCTCCATTACCCAATACACAGATGACACTACCATCATTTCCTCCTCTAATAACATATAACATCTCTAACAACTCACCCAAACCACCTTCACCTCAATAGAGACATAGGTGAGAGAAGCCCAGCTACTCCTAAATCCTAAAAAAACAAAAATATTGCTTTTCTCAGCAAAACCAATATCTGGATGGGAAATAGAAAATACATCCTGGGATTCCACAGGTGTCCCTGCTGGACAAGGGTATCGGGTGCTGATTTATCTAAACATGGGCTAAACTCTTGACTAGGCTTATAAAGGCCTGAGGGCCAATAGCCTAGTCACTTCCTATGATCTATTTGACTTTAAAATACTCTCTCGGGATAACATAAAAATTGAAACAGTTCCCACAGCTAAGCTACTGGGCATTACCATAGACAACAAACTGACCTTCAAACACCACATCTGCAATAGCATTAAAAAACACACATCAAACTAGGCACACTCTATAGATAAAAAACTTTCCTGGATAACTCCACCAGAAAAACCCTCACCAACACCTATTTACTTCCTTGTCTCTTATATGCAGCCCCTTATACACCAATTTACAATCTTCTATTAAAAACAAGCTCCAATCCCGCTACCATAAAATTGCCAAATTTGCCACAGACTACTCCTTCCATTCCCATCACTGCCTAGCTCTGAAAGAACTAATCTGGCTCAAACTCACACACCATCTAAACCTAGTTCAGCTGTCTTGTTGCCCAGCCTTCAAATCTGTCCTAAACACCTACATCCCCAAAACGGTCACTATGTAAAACTAACTGAGGTGTTCAGTGGAAAAACTGCAGATGGAATGTAAATTGTATGAGTGCAAAAACTCAAAAAATGTTTAACATCAGGATCTAGGCATACAACATCAGGCGGATATATTTCCATAAGAACAAGATATCTGACTAAGGTGAGAGACAAAAAATATAAGAAATGGAAGAAAGGTCAAACTACAACTTTGAAAACTGAAATAAACAAGCTGGACAAACAGATTAAGCACAGCATGAGACAAGATCAAAAACATTTTGAAGAAAATGTATATAAAGATATTAAGCATAATAGGAAACCTTTTTATAGATACATAAGATGTGGAAGAAGTAAAGACACAAATTGATAAACTGTGTGCAGATTCTAAACTTTATTCTCAGACACAACAGATTATAGATATATTTACAAAACATTATGCAAAACAGTTTGACTCCACAAAAGGGGTGGCAGGCTGTCCTAGTGACATCCAGGTAACCCCAGATACTGGAATCAAATTAAATTATATTGAAAAATAACTGTTCAAACTGGATCCAAACAAAGCACATGGAGGAGACAGAATTAGTAACAATGAACTGATAACACTTCAGCAAGAACTTACAATACCATTATATTTATTATTCAGTATGTCATGTAAATAGGGGGAGATTCCTCAAGATTGGAGACATGTGCTTATTAAATCTGTTTTTAAGGGAAAGGGGACTAGGACAAACCCAGAGTCATATAGACCCTTAAGTCTACTTTCATGTTGTGGAAAAATAATGCAGAAAGTAATATTGGATAAGTTATTGTCAGAACTGGATAGGTTGGGACTTGAATCCATATATCAGCATGCATATATTGAAACTAGATATATTACCACCAGTAACTGGATGTTCTATAACAATATAATATGAATGAAAAATTGTGCTGTGATGTAATTTATATAGATTTAACTTCAGCATTTGAAAGGGTCATGCACGTAACACTGATTAATAAATTAGTACAACTAGGTATTAATGTACTTTTGATAAGATGGATAGCTGCATGGCTTACAAATAGGACATGGCAAGTATCATACAGCAACTGGACATGTGAAATCCTTGGTTACAGTCAGGGTGTCCCACAAGGCTCTGTAATAGGCCTTTACTTGTTTAGATTGTATCTCTCAGACCTAACTTTTTCATCTGAGGTGTTCTACAGTCTATATGCAGACAACCTGAAATTGGGTAAACTGATTACATGTGTTACAAATAAAGCATGTCTGCAAAATAACTTGACTAAATTGACCATTTGGGGACAGGAGAATAATATGCTGATAAATACATCAAAAACTAAGCATATGAGATTTGGTAGGCATAAATTGAAAGATGAATATTTAATACACCACATAGTTATTTAAACTGTTGACTCAGTTAAGGACCTGGGTACATGGGTAGATTCAGCTATGAGTTTTTCTAATCATATCAACCAATTGGTTAATGATAGTTAAAGAACTATGTTGTGTCTTTTGGCTTTTCCTGGTTAGGGGTCGCCACAGTGGAACTTCGGTCTGCTAATGATTGGCAGTAGATTTTTATGTGCCGAGTTGCCAGCCCTGATGAACAACCTTCAATGAAGGTATGCCCATTCATGCATGTCTCCACACAGAAGACGCTTTAGCTGAGAATTGAACAGGACAACGTCTTACTGTGAGGCGACAACGCTATCACAGCACCAACTATAGATTGTATAAAAAGATTTATAAAGTCTCGGAAATCAAAAATAATGAAGTCATTGTTTATTAGTTACATTAGACCCAAACTTGAATAAAGAATAACAATATGGAAACCCTATAAGAAAACAAGCATGAGTAAACTGGAAAGAGTACAACAGAAATATACCTAGGGCATCCATGGATGTGAAAATTTAAGTTATTATGAAAGGCTATAATATCTGAACTTGTAAAGTGCCTCTTATAGATATCTAAGAGATCTTATTCAGGTATATAGGGCATTTAGTGACAAATGAAATAGGAATGAGAAGTGTACTAACTGGTTCTCTGACAAAGAAGCTGATGCATGGAACCGACTATCAAACTACATTAAAGCAAGTACTAGTTTAGATATTTTTAAGAACAGCCTGGATACTTATTATAGGAACAAGTTTTTTGGTATATTGGCAAGCTAGAAGGGCATTAATGCCCATGCTTGAAATATTTGTATGTATGTGTGTATGTATGTATGTATGTAACCCTACCAGAGTCCTCTGCTTTGAAAGAAAACATCTCCTGACTGTCTACATTCCAAACAAATGAGCTGGACAGTGCTTATACTTTCATGCTTTGACCAAACTCTGGAACTCCCTGCCAACAGACATTACTACCACTGAGTGCTTTAACAACTTCACCCTAAAAAAAAATTTATTTGTAATTATCCTGCCCCTGCTCCTTCCCTAACAGGTGAACTCCATTCACTGTCTAGGGCCCTTCCTTTCTACATCTGGAGATCCTTAGACCATGAATTTCACCCACTAACCATTACCATATCGAACTAAGAAACTCTTTGTATTTGTACACCTTTAACTATTCTCATCATGCACCACAATTCTTCTAAGCATATGCTTGCTTTTGATATTCTGACCATCTGCCTGACTCTCAGTCTTTACCTTAATCCTACATGATTAACAAAATAGAGTTGGAATCTACCACATTACTTTTATTTAGTATTGCCTATCTAGTACGTTTTATTATTGTATCTAGCTCTCTGCACTTATTTAGTATTCATTGCATATTTAATGTGTGCTTTAATACTTGGTATTCTCTTGTAAAAAAAATGTTGTAATCTATCACATTACTTTTATTTAGTATTGCCTATCTAGTGCATGTTTTATTATTGTATCTAGCTCTCTGCACTTATTTAGTATTCATTACATATTTAATGTGTGCTTTAATACTTACTATTGTCTTGTTAATGTATAATGTCTTAACTTTCATGTATCATTTGGAGCTTTTCTCCCCAGGTCTCTGCTGAAAATGGGTTCCTGACCCAGATGGACTTTCCCAGTAAACAAATGTTAAATAAACAAAATAAATACATTTGCTGTCCATGTAGCCATATGGATTTAGAGAATGCATCTAGTTGTTTTTCATTTTTGTAGTAGATGGGCCCACCCTGTTTAGCTGTGGTCTTTCTTTTGATATCTTCCGAGTAACTGAATATCTGGAAAGTCTTATTACAATTATTCCAATATTATGGGCATTCATGTTTGATGACTTAAGTGAACTTTTTCTAAGGTAACAGCAAACATACAAGAGGAAACCTCTACTAGCCTCACTTTGCCATTCTCCTGAATGTGTTCTGGATTGCCCTATGGGAGTAGTTCTCTGAGACCCCTTCAGTTTAGATAACCATCAAAAATGGATCAGTAGTTCTAGAGTTTTCTGTTCCTCCTCCAGAAATAGCTATGTTGGCAGATCAATGTTTTTCATCAGAATCTTGAATTGGGCAAATATATTCCTTTTCAAAAAGGCTGTAGAAGCTGTTATAGTTTTAGAGGAGGGAGGGAGGTGGGAGTTCCTGTAATGTTTCCCTCATCCTAAAGGGAATGAGATACATTCAAGATCTCAGTCACTTCAAGCACCCCATCTGTTATATCCAATTTTGGACAGTCACCTTGTAGGGGATCATGCATTTGCTACCATTGGGCACTTTCTTGGTAAAGCTGGGATGGATGCCTTTTGGCACATTGGCTCTGGCTTCAACTTTAAATACTTATACAATAAGTACTTTTACAATTCAAAATAATAAAATCTAACAGAAATATGTAAATTAATAAAGAAAATTAAGGGTAATGGCAAGAATAAAAACTGATTCACCAAGTACTCACTAAAAAGAAGGTCAAAAGGAAAGTCTCCAGGGAGTTCTTAAAGCAGGAAAAGATGGAACAGTCACTTAGCCACCATGATAGCAAGTCTCAAAGTCATGGAGTCTATCAGCAAATGTTTGAAGAACTGATAAAGTCTGATAGGGACTATAGAGAAACTGTTAACTCCTTCAGGGAACAGGGACCCAAAATCATCCAGGGGAAAAAAAATAGCACCAAAAGTTTGATAGTGATATAAAGTCAGCTACAAGACCAGTGCACTCTCTGACTCATGGGAATAATCTGCTGATAATGGGGAATATCAGTAAACAAGCATGCTATAGTTTTGCACAGGCTGTAGCCAGTCAATCTCAGTGCCAGAAAGCCCATGGTAGAACGTATGGGTTCCTATGAAATTGTCGACAGCTTAGGTTGTCAAATGCTTAATCATCGACATCTAAGCACTGAACGCTTACAATAGCGAATGGCCACATCATCAAATTCTTTCCTCGGGAAAGAATTTGCATGGGTGTTATTGGGATTTGCCCTTTCCCCAATGTACAGTGACCTCAGAGTTGGTATATTTAGTTAGGTTTGGGTGTGCTTGCTTATTTTGCTTACGGATGGCCACCCAAATTCTTTCCTGAGGAAAGAATTCGATGATGTGGCCATTCGCTATTGTTAGCTTTCGATGCTTAGGTGTCGATGTTTTAAGATTTGACAACCTAAGCTGTCGATTTTATGATATAGACGTGATCTTATTGCAATGGCTGAGATGAGAAGTGGCTGAGATGAGAAGAGATATTAGTGTCAAGTGCTTAATTCAGCCAATGCTCTTCAGATAAAAGCACAATTACTTAACTACAGCTCATACCTGGTCCCTCAATGTCAGCCTTTCACTGTGGACAATGTCATGATTACTCACTTCAGATATAAACAAACCTTAATACCATCCCAGTTGATAAATAATAGGTTGGAGTGGAAAAGTGAAGGAGCCTTACACAGTAGTATTCACAGTCAAGGTTTCAGGTTTGGATGAATTGAGTTTTCAACTAAACAGAACAAAGCCAAAAATGAATATCCTCTAAACCTGTCCACTAAGAAGCTAACGCACTTGCCATATATTGCAGAGGAAAAGAGAGTTAAAGCCTTGTGTTAGCAGCATAGTTACAGTAAGACATATCTCTTCCTCAGATCAGACCAACAAGAGCCAGCAGATATACAATTTATAATGCACCAAGAATCAAGTCCAGTGGTAGTCTATACTTCATACCCAGCTTGTTCAGCCTTTTTGCACCAGCAAACAAATATGATATTGCTTGACTTTCCAGGGACCAAAAAAAAAATATATATATATTGCCACAGTAAATGGCATAAAGACGGACCAAAACAATTGATCATAGGTTCATAGTAGGCTAATGACTAACAGGGTCTTTAAAATCCTAGCCATGCAACCCAACCTAAGTTAATTCATGAGTACGTTGGATGTCTATATAGTGGGGTATGTTAGTAAGGAGATAGCTAAAGGTTTTGTGTGTGTGTGTGTGTGTGTGTGTGTGTGTGTGTGTGGGGGGGGGGTGTTAAGAATCCTGCAGCTGTTTAGTTTAAGCTCCAGCTATGGTGCAAGACATGGCTTCCAGTAAATTACAGGAAAAATAAATCAAATGTACTCAGAGCTAACACTGAAGGAGTACATCAACTTAAATTACAAAAGGCTGGAAAAATGGAAGAAGCTTTAAACAGCTATTCAAATGAATTGATAAAACTGCAAAAATCTGAGGTTTCAATGAAAAAAAAAGGTTGGCTGAGTATGAGACTACTCAAGAAGAACTGTTTCAAGTTTGAGTTGACTGAGCATGCAGAAAACACTTGAGATTTTCTGCTGTACCAGTGAAACTAGAAGGAACAGACTGCATTAATTTTATGAAAGTGTAGATAAGCAACTGGACAGGTATTCCACAACAAAATTTGTTAAAGTGCACATCATGTATTTGCTCCAAACCTGGCCATGAGAAAGCAACCAAGATCTGTAGTAGTAAAGATACAATCATAGAAGCAGAAATAATTAATCAAGAAATCCTGAAATTGTAGCAGAAGGGCAAAGTATTAAAAATTGGAGAGAGAAGAGTGTTTGTGGAAAATGATTATTTACTGTACACCAGGCATAAGAGAAGTAAAGTTATCGCTATAATCAGGGAATGTTGAGGAGCAGATGAGAGATTCAACCTGCTGTATCCAGCTGTCTTCAGAATGGGGAGGATGAATACAAAAGATTGTCCAACAAAAATTGAGCCCTCAAACAGAAGGGGGCTCTACTTCTTATTCTTTCGATAATAAAGGAAATTAAGACATTTGCAGTGAAACCTTTTCCAATGTTCTGAAGGAAAATGCTTAAGAGACAAAAAAAAAGTACAGGAGCTGATAAGACAACTCTGGAGTACCTTGATCTTGAACTGGAGATGGAGATGAACAGGAGGACAACTAGCAACATTGAAACTGATTAAATGTCACTGTAAAGCAGCAAACACATTTGTTGAATATGGCTTTACAATAAAACTGGAAAAATTGCACTTTTGATGACTCTGTTAAACTTGTGGGGGAACTGAAATGCATATGCCCTGTTCATGTCATAAATGTTTGAAAGGAAACTGAGGGGAGGAAGGAAAGAAAAAAGGAAAAAAAAGAAAAGTGACTCTAAGTAAGACAATTTTTGTGCTAAACGGTATTTGTATGGGACATTTCATGATACAATCTGCATGTTATGAAGTAAAGTATTTTCAATTATTACTGTATGTGATAAAGATACTGCGGTGGTGGTGCTGCGGTAGCGTTGTCACCTCACAGTAAGACGTTGTCCTGTTCGATTCTCATCTAGTGCATCTTCTGTGTGGAGACATGCATGAATGGGTGTACCTTTGTTGAAGGTTGTGCGTCAGGGCTGGCAACTCGGCATGTAAAAATCTACTGCCAATCATTAGCGGACCTGAGTTCCGCTGCGGCAACCCCTAACCAGGAAAAGCTGAAAGACACAACTGTATGTGATAAAGATCTGTGGCGGTGCAGCGGTAGCATTGTTGCATCACAGCAAGAGGTTCTCCCGTTTGATTCTCAGCTGGAGTGCGGGGAGTGCCTTCTGTGTGGAGTCTGCATGTCCTCCCCATGGTTGGGTGGCCATTTGAAAGACATTAGTAAATGGGCGTGCCTTTGTTGAAGGTTGAACATTGAGCTGGCACCTCAGCTTTCATCAAAATCTACTGCCAATCATTAGCGGACCGGAGTTCAGCTGTGGCAACCCCTTACCGGGAAAAGCTGAAAGACAACAACAACTTTATGTGATAAAGATACTAAAGTAAGTAAGTAAGGGCTTTATTTCTTTCTTTTATAGTTTTAAGACATGTGGGCATTGCGACATAAAAAGAGAACAAAGTCTGGGTAAATGCATGTTTAAGTTAATATGCTGTAATCATGTGTTGCTGAGGTGGAGTTTGGGATGTAAAAGTACACAAATCATAATATATGTAGAGCTGATATGGTCTGTCTACCTTTTACATAGGTGAATGACTGGATTAAGGTCTTTGGCTTAACGTGTTTCCATTGAGATAAGCTGACTATTGTTGGAAGCAATAAAAGCTGGAAATAAGTTTATGCTTTCTGAAAGCATATAGACTGCTTTTCACATCCTGAATGGGAATGAAGATAAAAAAGAACAGACAGGAATTAGTGGAAGTATGAGTAAAGGCAGTAACATGCATCTTAGCACGGACCACCTTAAAGTTATGTTAGGTTATCCCTGTGTGTGTGTGTGTGTGTGTGTGTGTGTGTGTGTGTGTGTGTGTGTGTGTGTGTGTGTGTGTGTGTGTGCAGCTGTCAGTTTGAGACAATTACTCTTATCAGGATGGTTAAACTTCATTATTTTAAGATGTACATAGTTATGCCCACTTGTTTAAAGTTAACAGGTTCTCAGAGTGTGTTTGTTTTTTTGTTTGAGGGTTTCCATTAAAATAATAAGGCTTGTAAAATGTGACACAGGTTCAAATGAAGAGGACAAGAAACAACTGTATAAAAGATCAACTTGCCAAACCTTAATGGGTGCGTGTATCACAAAAGCTGGAAGCAGACATTTAAAAAAAGCTGTCATATATAATAGGTGGGAATAATAACTTCTTATCATAATGGCTACACTAAGTGTATTATTTTGGAATGTGAATGGCCTCACATGTATGGACAAAAAGGAAAGCGTGTTGAATTACATTATGAAAAACAGAGTACAAATAGCCATGTTACAGGAGATACATTTAGAAAGAAGTGAATATGTGAATTTTTTAAAGAAAGGATTTCAGGGTGGATATTTAGCACAATATCATGGACAGAGGAAAAGGTGAAGACTTATACTAATTGCTAAAGGAGGAAACCAATTATTAAATGGTAGATTTGTGGTGGTAAGGGAATATTGGCAAAGGAGGAGGATTATACTACCATGTATTTATATTCCACCTAAAACTGGTGTTGTGGAGCTTGAGAAAATGTGGGGAAAATAATTAGCTTTCAACAGGGAACATTACTTATAGGTGAGGCATGGAACTTAATTTGCAACAGCGAGGCTGAATAAATATGAGGGACCTCGGAGGGAAAATATAATAGAGGGTATATTTCTGAAGAAATTAATGAAAATATTTGGTACTCACGATATGAATTCAGTAGTAGGAACTTGGAGAAAATTTACATATTATTTCCCAAGGTACAATAACTGGTCTAAACTAGACAGAAATTATATTTAACAAGGACATGTGCATTTAATTGAAAGCTTCATTTAAACCAATAGCTATTTCAGATCATGCACCAATAACAAGTAAGACAAAAATATAGGGTAATGAAGTAAAAACACGGTTACTTCTCCTCCTAGCTGCTAAAAAGAGAGGACTTTAAGGAATGGGTAGTGGAAGTAATTCCAGAGTTATTAGGAAAGATAGAAATTTCTTCAGAAGTTATAGCAAGTGAGTGGGATAACAGGAAAGTGGAATTTAAAAATAGGTAGAAATAAAAGAAAAAGAGATATGGCTAAGAATAAATAAGAATTATTTAGAGGGGTTGACAAATGTTAAAGTATGTCAAAATAAGGGGAATCTCTCAGAACAAGAAGAGACACAACTGCACAGTGCTAAAGAGAAAATAAGGGAGTATCTGTATAATATGCACGAGTTTAGAAAGATTGCTGTTAAACAACTATTGAAAGCAGAAAGAGCTATTGCCAAACTTTGGAGCCCTATAACAAGAAAAAATAATTAGAGATCCTACAGAGGTATTAGCAATATTTCAGAAATTTTATGAAAATCTGTATAAAACAGAGGAATTTGGAAATCAAGAAAAAGTACAAATGGAAATATTTATGGAAGAATTAAATATCCCAAGATTAGAGGTATCTGAGACTCAGCAATTAACAGTTAAGATATGAGGAGGTGAGATAAAAATGTGAGGTATAATAAATCTGTAGAAAAACCTCCAGAAATAAAAAGTGATGTATAATAAATCTGTAAGAAAACCTCCAAAAATAGATGGTATTCATACTGAAGTTTAGAAACAAGGAGGGATGAACATGATAACTATCTGGAAGGTTTTGTTTAACAGTATTTTAAGCATCAGCATCCTAGAAGAAAGCTGTGGTGGTTGTAATATCTAAAGAAGGTAAAGACACATTAGACCCAGCTTTATATAGGCCCATTTCAATTTTAAACCATAATTTTAAAGTTTTTATGTCTATAACAGCTAAAAGAATGGCCAAGGTGTTGCCAAACTCGATAGATATATCAATGTGATTTTGTTGAGGGGAGACAAATATTTGACAACTTTAACAGAACAATGATAATCCAGAGGAAAGCAGAATATAAGAAACTACTGCTCTTATTGGTTGGTCTTGATGAAGAGAAAGCAGTAAACAGAGTTAGCTAAGTTTATGAGTAGGGCAATGGAAGCATTTGCATTCCCTGATACAATAGTAAGGTTAATTAGGAGGCTACATGAAGGATCAAAAACAAAAATTAAAGTGTGATAAGTTATGTCTGACTAAAGGAACAAGGCAGATATGTCCTCTTTCCCCTTTGTTATTTGTATTATATTTAGAGCCAATGTCAAAGAAAATAAGGGAGTCAGAAATTAATGGATACAATTGATATGGTAGTCAAGAAGAGTTAGCTTTATCTGCAGATAATATAATTTTCTATCCGATAAAACTAGAAAAGGACATCTCAGTGTTATGGAACATTCTGCGACAGTTTACATTTTTTTTGGGGGGGGTATAAAAATTAATGCAGACAAAACAAAGGCTATAGTTAGAAACTGTGAACTGACACTTCAGTTTGTTTAGCAATACCCATTCACATGGAGACATGATAAAATGGAAGTATTTAGGAGTATGGATTAAAAAGGATTCTGTTATGGCAGCTAAAGATATGTAGGAAGAGACTAAAAAGATAGTACAAAAACTGAGAAACTAGATGCTCCTGTTTATGGATATGGATACCAAGATACAAGTGCTGAAAATGTTTTTAGTCCCTTTGGTTTTATGTACAGGTCAGGCATATTTTTTATTAAACAGAGTAGAAGTTTTGGATAGTAATTAATAAAAAGTTAAAGGATTTTATCTAGGAGGGGAAGAGGGCAAGCGTCAAGTGGGATAAGCTGATCCCTCTAATAGAACGAAATGGTTTAGGATTACCTGTTTTGAAGTGATATTTTAGAGCTACTCAGTTGAGGCTCATATGCATAACACAAGCAGAAAGGTGTAATTCAAAGTGGAAAGGGATAATGATGAAATTGGGAGAAATTCAAGAAATAAAGAGGGAGAATGGGATTTTGGATGCAGATACTTAAAAAGAATAACAACAAGCATACCAAATACTATATTCATAAAGTAGCAGAAAGTATTCTAAGAAATAAGGCAAAAGAAGAAGAAAAAAATAGATTCTGCTGATAGGGATGACTGAAAATAGGGGTATAGTGAACAGGCAAGAGAGGGTTGAAAGTTACTGGAGAAAACTGTAAAGGAAGCAAGGTACTGGATGCAAATAACTAGAGAGGGAAAAGTAATAGCATGGGAAGAAGCCAAGACATTTGTACATGTTGACTGCAGTCTAGAGATTGCCTTCCCTATCAGGAAATATCAGAGTACAGGCAAAGAGAAAGGGACAGAGAAATCATAAGTGAAAGACCTGGTGTAGTAGCATTTTTAGTTGAATCTAGTACAGAAACTGCTATTAAATACACAGTAACTATACGAATCAATCAGAGGATATTAGAAATGATTGGCAGAGAGACTGAGTAAGCAATTCAGAAGAAAACAATTGGAGGACATATGTATAGCTCCCAAATATGCAACAATATATAGATGATTTAGAATTTTTGCTTGGCGGTAACTTGGAACATATGTTTTGGGAGTGTAATGACTTGGCAGACTTCCCATAAGAGTACTCTGGCAGAAATATTACGTGAGCAAAAGGGTGTAACTAAGGAAATTATTTTTTGAGCTGGGATACATAATCTGAATTACCTTGACATAGTAAGGACTTGTTAAGTTTAATTTTGGTGACTGCCAAAAAAGCAGTTACTAGAAAATGGAACTCAAAGTCTACATCAACCGTACCTGAAGTAGTGAATCTTGTAACAGAGATAAAAGAACTGGAGGTGGAATATTTAGTAAAAAGTAAGAGCAAACTATCTAGAAAAAAGTGGAAACTATGGAAACAATACATGCAAAATAATGTTTTGGAGGAGGGGGAGTGAGGCTTAAGGGAAGGCAGGAATCGATTGATTTATGTAGTGTTGAATTGATGATAATTGTATAAAAGCACATATGGGATATATAATGTTTGTAACTGTGAACATACTAATATGGTTTGTTTTCTTTTATATAAATGTATGTTTACCTATGTCTTAAGTGATAATTTAAAAAAGGAGTTAAAAAATGCCAACATTTTTAAACTCAGTGCATACATATGTTGAGAAGTATATAGTATGCATACAAATACCTACTTTAACAGTGAGCATGTAAACCTGCTTGGTTTTGTACATAATTTGACTCATAAAAAATATATATTTTACACACACCTGATGTGTTATATTAAGAAAATGAATCACACTATGGCAACAGAAAAATAGTTTCAGCTTGCTGCTGTTAACCATGTACAATACTCCTGAAAAGCCATATGAATTTTCATTGTGTCAGAACTTTCCCATCAGATCCATAGTCATGGAAGGGCAAAGGAGCTGTCTGCCCCAGGTGCAAGCTGTTAGGGTATTGCAATTGACAATGCAGATGTAAAGTATTGGCACTGTGGACAGCCAGAATTATTCAGTAGAAATATTGCCATGCATTTTATTTAAAAACAATGAAACGTGCAAATAAGTAAATCAAAACATTTGACAAGTTTTTTTTTCTTTTCTTATTTTTCTTATTTTTTTATTCTCTAACTTTTTTCGGTCATCGAATTTAGTTTGAGGGGTTGTCTGTGTAGGGAACTGTCCAAGGTGCAAATCTCCCTAGCTACTACTCTGTTTCATATGTAGCATGTATTCTCTCCATTCATCTTCCTAATGAAAGACAGTTTTTGTGTACAGTACACCACCAAGGTAAACATTTAAGATTTAAGACAAAAGTTTACAAAACAAATCCCAGGATTCAATAAACTCCATGCAGGAATAGTACTATTCCTGTATGGAGTGAACCGTGTCAGTTTCCGCATAGCTTTAACAGCAGCACGCCTTGCATATTCATGAAGGTGCACTACTGCTAAGGCTAAGTGGACATGAACACTACTGAGTCCAGGGGGTGTGTTTAAGTAGTGCACGCAAATCTAACATGCACCTCTGCACTCTCAAAGTGTTGTACCACACTTTTTAAATGCTTTTCAGTATCTGTGGACACTGAAAGCAAATATAATAGTAAAACAGTGTCTCTTGACACTGAAATAGCTAGGAGATCATAAAATAAATGCAGGGGGTGTATGACAGATACTGTCACACACATCCTGCATTGTCAAAGTGATGTACGGCACTTTCCAAATGCTTCCAGTGTCCGCAGACACTGAAAGCTGCTATGTAGGTAGGAAGCAGTGCAGGAGGTGTTTGACAGGTACGGTCACACACACCCTGCATTGCAAAAGTGCCTTATGGCCACACCCCTCAAGTGTACAGGTTTTTGCAGAATGTCCAGATGTCTGCCTCACATACCTCTCAACCTCTTAGAGCAAGAAATCTGGACAAAGTCATAAATAATGGGGGGACAAAGGCCCAAATATAGGGAACCTTTTTAAATTTTGCTCTTACAAACTTGGAAAGTTGATAGAATAACAGGTTTTGCATTAGCATGGATTTTTTGAAGGTTATGAAGTCTGAAACTCAAATGTATGTCATTATTTTCTGACTTAAACCATGAGCGATTTGCCAATGGTTTGCTAGAAAACCAGAATCATATGAGAGATTAACCAAAAATATGAGGCAAAAATCTGGACATTCTGCAAAACTCTGTACAGTTGAGAGGTATGCTGCCTCATATTATTGGTGTGTTCCCCAATATCTGTCCCTACCTGGCAAATAGCAGAGGATTGGAGACATTAAATAATGACAAACATATGAGTTTAACACTCCACATCCTTCGGAAAAGTCATGCTAATGCAAAGCCTATTATTGTATCAACTTTCTAAGTTTGTAAGAGCAATATTTAAAAGCTGTCCCTATTTCTCCACTTACAATTGCCCTTACTGTGACTGACAATGAGCATTGATACATGTAAATAAAGTGGTTTTATTAATTTCCTTTTTTTTCCCCATTCTAAGGTATGTTTAAGTGCAGCTGAGCGGGTTTGCATGTTAGGGCCCTCTGCTCAGCACTGCTTAAACAACTCATAGCAGCTAAATAAAAATGTATAGGTAAACTTTTAATGACAAGATAGCGCAGTGGGTAGAGTGCTGGCTTTGCATGCAGGTATTCTCGGTTTGAGTACCAAAACAGGCACTTTATTTTTACATGAGAAAGCATTGTTAAAATTATTTTTTTATATTAAATTATGTAGTAAGTGATATTTGTCACCCAGGGTAGTGTAGCTGGTCCAAAAAGAAAGTGTGATTGCATATAACATGTGAAATCACCCACTTACCCACGTGTCCCATACACTAAAGTCACACTCCAAGGTAATGTAATGAAAGCACATAGGGGTTGTCATGTAAAGTAAATCATATACACTTAATAATATGTTAGTATTGATGAATTAATCTACAGTCCTGATATTTCTTTAAAATAAAAACTGAACAATGCTAAGCAGTGCTCAGCTATGCTTAGCCAGTTTATGCATTGCTTAGACATAAATGCTAAGCAGCAGTTAGCTCAGCTAAGTGGATTTGCGCACTGTCAAGCAGTGCTTAGCATTTACCCCTTTAAGCACTGTTCAGCTCATCTTAGCAGATTTGCGCACCCCTTAGCTGAGCTTAGCATTTTCTAAATGGTCTAATGGCAGCAAAGGGCAGGAATATGTTCTTATTTAAATTCTGCAGGTGAGACTACAGCCAGACCTTGTAGTTTGATCTGTGCGGGAACTGTGTCAGGTGTTGGAGAGGGCTCGCGCTTTCTGGCACAGCTCTGGGGCATTTTGGAGTCCAGGGTCATGGCTGGGCTCCTTGTATCAAACCATGATGACTGCTGCAGGGCCAATACCAGGTCTCACAGTATAAAGCGGAGGCCTGGGATCATCTGACATGTGACCTCACCAGTGCCACTGGTATCCCCTGAACTGGTGAGTAGGTACGGCATCACTGTGCCAACCTGAAGCAGAGGAAGGAGGTGCTCTTGGCCCAGTGGATCCAAAATGCTCGAGACAACCATGCTCCAGTAGTTTGTAAGTATCACAGATATAGGTGTACCAGATTCTAGCCTGAGTATGTGATAGACAGGTATGTATAATGCTTGTTTCTCACCCCTGCAGCTACAGCAAAGAGGGCTAGTAACATTGAGGCTCATGCAGACAGACTGACATGGATGCATTGACAGGCTGGTGTGTACAGCTCTATTTTGCAGTATATAGTGGCATAAAGTAGGAGTTCATTGTATACTGCCAGTAGGTATAGTGTGTACTGTGTCCAATGAATAAATGATGTTTGTCACACTAATATTGATCCACAGGATATCCATTAATAAAAGTGTCATTTCACTGTAATAAAGATGTATACCGCAAACTGTTGTGTTTACTCTGGTATGTTTTTGTAGAAATAGAATGTGTACAGGTTCTTCACAGCAAATATGGAGTTGACAGCATTAAGTAACTTAGGCTGTTCTGAGAACCAGCTAGTATGCAAAACAGTAGAATGTGGAGCTGTAAAACAACATATAAATGAAATATGAAATATTATATGCACTAAGTTCTGAACCCTAATTAGTAATATCTACAGTATTATAGTGTGTCCCCTGCAGCATTGCATTCTTCTGTTAACCTTTGCTTTCCAGATTGTATTATTTTAAAGGATTAATACACAGTACAATAGCTATCTGCCATGCATGAATGTCAGGATTACAAGGTCAGAGTGTCTAACCCAGCAAGTATTAGGCAGAAATCAGTCAAGCAAGAGACATCAGTTTCCCAATAACTCAGTGTGATGATAAATAGCCCTGTTGTTCATTTTAGCACACCCAAACACGGTTGAAATCCAGGGAGTGGTACTGAGATGTGTGCATATATACATTAAAGAAATCCTTTATATTTGTAGAAACAGTTAGAAAGTGTTAACATATATTTTCTCCATAGGTCTTACAGGTAAAGAAATGTGTGTAGTAGCTGTATGAAGGGTATACTAATACATTGTGTACAACTGTTCCACTGTCCAAACCCATATGCCTGCAAATGACAGCAGGATAGGTACATACACCATGCACTCTCCCCGATACATGTCCCTCAAGTGTCACACTGTCACGGCTAGCAGTGACTGCTGCCAATAACCTTAGACACAGATAGGAATCCAGGGAAGTGTGTCAGTGGCAGACTCACACAACATCAGTCCAGGGTACCCTTTCTCTGTCAAGTATGTAACCTTGACATGTACAAGCCCACTCCAGTAATGTAACCATTGTTCTCCCAGTCTGCCCCATACCATTACAGGTTGACAGTCTAATGGGTATGTATGTGCTGCAGAAGCTATGGGCCATAGGTAGATGTAAAGTGAGGGCAAATCTGTAGAGTATTGAGCAGTACTATTGTAAAAAATAGATGCCTATACATTTGTTAATGGACTTTTTTCTCTCCCCCCACCCCTCATCTGCATCAATAATTGTTATTCATATAATATGGGTATGTTGTTCTCAAAACCTGTTGTTGGGACATGTGTTCTATTATTGTTCATATATTTAATTGGTTGCATATTAATATACCTTGTTTAAATACTATTACTGGTGGCCTGATGCCATCAACATAACTTGCATGCTGTTAAAATGCTTACTGTTATTCCATTTATGCATGTGTTCTATTTTCTATGCAACTGTTTCAAATCTGTTGGTTTGGGTTAATTGTAACACGCATGCATGCTGTTATAACTAATTTTGAAATGTTTTGTTCATGACTAACCAATATATCTTGGATAACCTCAACACCATAGCACGTTTGGAAGACAGATCCGGGTGGATCCACCTGCCCTGCCTAATCTGGCAATGGCAACAGGCCCCAGCACATCTGGGACCCAATCAAACTTTCTCATCTGCTGGTCCTGCACCACCTTTGGGTGAAACCGCTTAAAGGGATGGGGCCCATCCCCCCCGGTTACTGGTGTGGAAAAAAGTCTGTCACCCATTACAAGTTCTGGGGTATGGTGCACAGCGTCATCTTCTCAGAGTTGGATGGACAGCTGCACCAGACGGAGAGCTGCGTGGTGCACCTGGAAGGGCAGACTGCCCTTGTTATCCAGCCACCAACACAGCCACCTTCAAGGCTGTGAAGGTGCAGTGGTGACTCCCCAAGGGTGGGGACCTCAGTCCCACTGCATCCATTTGAGGGCTCATGAGCCTCTGATTCCCAACCACCTTCCCCGTCCAAGGTGTTCCCCCCTCATGTGTCATATACCACCCTTGTGTGCTGTCTTGTCTGTCAACCTATCCTACCCAACCTACCTCCCCAAACATACCTACAGCCCTTCCCCAACATCTCACTCTCACCTTAATAATAAAAAAAGGCATCTGTACCACAAAAAAATCATTGCCCCATACATAGCTCTACATTTCACCTCCATGTCCAGTGGCATAAATCAATCAACACTGAAATTACTCTACAGCTGTATGTTGCCAGCACCCCTCCCTGTGGGGTGTGAGGATGTAAATTCCAAATTTTCCACATCAGTCACAGCTGTTGCTGCAGCAGAAATGTAGAGCTATGGTCCTTTCCTACACCCATCCTGCACATCCCAAGCTGCTTTTCCTAATGTTTTACCCCCTGCTTGCCACCATTTCACCACTTTCCTATCACCTTTTTTTCTTTAATTAAAATTAGCACTGGTGTAAGTGGGAGTAAGCGCTGCTAAGCAAAGCTAAGAGGACTTAACCGTCTAACATCGCTTAGCTTTGAGCAAAACCATCCAAACGTGCTTACAACTGTGTGAAAGTGCTTTAATCACTCTGTCTCCATCAGCCCTTGTTCTGCCCAGCAACAAAATAATCCACCTTGTTAAGTCTGAGATCCAGGACACTGTGCACTACAATCACAGCAACATACCACTGCACCATCTGAGCTGTGAGGCATTGAAATGCTTTTACAAACATATTGTGCATTTTGGTCATTTAACATTAATAATAAAAGTCTTCATTACTAAGTCTTGAACCCAGGACTCTGTGGACTACAATCACAGCAATGTACCTCTACACCATCTGAGCTGTGAATTTGCAATCCTTTTTCAAACATATCATGTACAATAGTAATTTAATATAAGGGAAAAATACATATATGTAGTACTCTTATATACACATATATATGTATATATAAATGGGAGAGCTACAGAATCCTGAAAGCCCAAAATCCTGAAGACCAATATCCTGCAACCAAAATCTTAAAAGTTCAAAATACTGAAAACTCAAAATACTAAAAACACACAGGATACCAACACTTACTATATTCCAGCACAAGTACATACTGAAACATGTTACCCTTCAATTATATGCAGGGGGACAAGCCCCCCTGCACCCCCATACCCCCTGATACTTAATTTTTACTGATTTCAATGCTCACATCATCCCAGTGATTTGTCAGAAACCCACAACTGTTATGGGGAACAGACCAAACACATGAGCCACACATGTGGACAATGTATAGACATCTGGACAGTGGAGAGGTATGACTACAGTCATGTAACAGAAGAGAAAAAAACTGAGAGCTGCCAACCATTTCACCCAGCACCTTCTGAACTACAGTCAGATCAACATGACACTACCCCACATCAGCTCTGAGGAATTACCCATGCATTTGCAAATATATCATGCACTACAAGAATGTAACTGTAAAGAAAAGCAGACATTGGGAGAAATTGTCCACCCACAACCATTTGCACCACAGTCACAGCAACATACCAGTACCCCAACTTAACTCTAGAGTATAATGACTAAACAAACAGAAGAGAAAAAAACTGAGAGCTGCCAACCATTTCACCCAGCATATTCTGAACTACAGTCAGATCAACACGACACTACCCCAAATCAGGTCTGGGGAATTACCCATGCATTTGCAAATATATCATGCACTACACGGATGTAACTGTAGAGAAAAGCAGACATTGGTGAGAAATTGTCCACCTACAACCATTTGCACCACAGTCACAGCAACATACCAGTACCCCTAATGACTAAACAAACATATCCTGATTGCCAGTGACACACTACACCGACATATACTGACCCAAGTCACAGTCTACTGGGAATCCTGAGGTGTTACAGGACATTTCTCAGTCTGCCCCTACAAAGATATACACCTGATAGACCACCAGCAACTGTAGCAGCATGCACAGTCAGATAGAAAAGGATGTATGACACTCACATCTACCACTCTCTATACTCAGCCCAACAAACATTTACACACTACACTGCTACACAGTCTTGACAGTCTGTTAACAATGGTCAGACATACATAACTGTCAACTGTACAGATTTCCACAGAATGTCCAGGGTGTAGGACCATATTTATGGCCACTGCTGCATACCACTTCTGGGAGTCTGCTAAGTCACTGGTATGATATCAGGAGTGAAGTCATTAAATCATAATATACCATACCTCTGAACTTCTTACTACAAGACATCTGGACAAAGCCTGACATACCTGGGGACAGGGGGATGAAAAGAGGGACATATGTCACATGATGGTGTTACAAACTGAAACAGTTGCTGGTGTTACAGGCTTTGTTGTAACATAACATCCCTTAAGGATATGATGTCTGAAACACAAATGGATGTCAACATTTACTGACTTCAGTCCTTACATTATCCTACTGATTTCTCAAAAACAGAAATTGTCTGAGGAACAGACCAAACATAAGAGGCAAACCCCTGAGCATTATGCAGACATCTGGACAGTTGAGAGGTATGTCAGAGACATATCACAGTCAGACGTCAGTTCATGCAGAAAATGCATGCCCAGACAAACCCTGTTAATCTATCAATCTTCTATGTGCATAACAGCAATACTTACTTACAATCTGTACCCAATGCTGGACCTTTGTCTCTCGATTTATTGGGCTGTCTCCACATTTTCTGTTCTGAGAGGTATTTCTACCTACCTTCTGTGAAGCTATAGCCCCCACACCTCCATAATGTCCTTCTCGCAGGCAAGGAAAAGGGGCAAGGCCCACATGAAGGATCTAATTTCAGTACTATGTTGCTATGGCATTGGTTAATGGAAAGACAACACAGGCGCTCTTGATCCAAGTAGCAAGTGGGAGACACCAATAGGTGCATAGGTCATCACCTGCTCATGAGCATTACCTACAAAAGGCAAGCTGCTGCCTATGCAAAACAGGTTGCATTATTCTGAGGAAACTCTTCAGCACTATATCAGGTATGTCAATCAATTAAGCATTTAATGAAATGCAGAAGTGGTGTTACAATAATGTGAAATAGGAAGTTAAACACTAGGTCACAACAAGACTTGCTGGACTCACATGTTGCTGTCCAGCACCTATGGCCATTCCTGCTGGCCCTGTCTGCAGTGACATAGATCACAGTTCTGGCAACTGAGCTACCCCAGCAAAGGTCAGCTCATGTATGACCACTACTGGAGTGTCTGTTGTCCAATACTGACTGTGACATTGCTAGACCAGCTACCTGGGATGTTGCAAATATTCATATGTCACCTGTGAATGCTACCATAATACATAGGCTTGTCTTACAAATGTAAGAGACTTATATAGGGTATGTGCATAGTAAACAATTGGCGCAGAAGTGTGTGTTGAACTGTTTGTTATACACTGAGCTCATACCTGTTAACTGTCCAGAGTGTTGCAGACTGACCACATGTTTGCCTCATATTTGTAGACAATACCTCATACAGTTGTGTATTGAGTAGCAAATCACTGGCAGCCCAGTAAAGGCTGAAGTCATAACATAATAGCATACATTTAATTGTCAGTTGTCATATCCTGTGAAGTATTCCTGTGAATTTGAAACTGTCTAAGTGTGTTACAGCTAGATTTATAAAGTGTCACTATCTTCCAGCCTTTGGCCAACTTTGACTTGTGTTTTTGCGCAGATGTCTTGATCTAACAGGAACTAGAAGTCTTAGCATGAAACTCATGTCATTGCAAGTGTACCTTGTCCTGGAGGATGCTAACATTTGTGCAGCCACTGACACCTGGTCTGCAGCTGTGGAGAGCACACTAACCTTGCCAGGTTACTCATCCCACCATATGTTTAGATCCCAAATGGAGGGCTGCAAAGCTACATTATCATACACATATACACCTCCAGGCTGGCTAAACAGTATGACGCATGGGAGACATCCTGGGCGCAGTTAGCTGTTGACAGAACACCTACTCAAATCATAGATAGCTACAGACCTCCAACCATGACTCTGGACACCCACTACACCTATATAGTCTTGCTTGAATCTATCAAGGTTCAAATATCTACCCTGCTCCTGGGTGACTTTAACTACCCAAACATAGTGTGCATGACCTATTCTACCTGAACATGAATACACAGAGATTCATAGGCTTTGTCAATGGCAATGCAGTGGATAAGCTGCCCAACACTCCTTTGACAGGTGGAAATATCCTTTACCAGGTCCTAACCAACATAGATAGCCACTGTAGCACTCCTACAGTGTCATCCTCCTTGGTAAGATCTGACCACATAGCCATCACTGTTGAGGTCACCATCTCCCCTGCCCCCCCCCCCCCGTCAGGGTCAAACAAAAATAACTTTCCAAAACTGACTATAAATCCCCTCAAAGCAAGTAGAAGTAGCTTTACAGCCACTGTCCTGTCAGTTGGAACAAGCAGTAGTGTCCAAGCCTACACCACAATACTATGTGAGCACCTACATAGCTGTATGGACTCAGCAATACCTGAGAGGACAAAATCAATACCTTAAGGTAGGGTAAACCTCTGGTGGACAGCAGCAATACACAAATACCATAATGGGTGAAGATAATTGCTGGACAGGGCCAAAAAGGAGCAGGTACCTATTTGGAAACAATGTCACCTTGGTCTGAACAAGCCAATAAGGTCACAGATGAATTACCCTAAGGCTCTCTTTGAGTGCAAATTGGACACATCTACCAAGGACAATTACTAGGCTTTCTACACATATGTCTGCAATCCCAGAGGCAACACCCAAATCTACTCTGTAGTGGTGGTCAATAACAACACATATGGCATAGATATAACCAACCTGCTGCAGACAGGTTAAATGTAAATATTACTCCCCTGTCCCCCCCCCCCCATCGGTACACATGGACATGCACAGCACCTGCCCCTCTCCCCTCATCATCAGGAAGCAGGTCCATAATGGCATCTCAAAGACAACACACAGAAGTCTCCTTAGGCCTGATACCATCCATGGCTGCATCCTACATGAACTCAGGCATGAGCTCTCATTGCCATTACACACTGTTGTCAATCAAAGCCTGAGCACCAGTGTCATCCTGTCTGCACAGAGGACAGCCACTGTCATTCCTATACACAAAGGCAGAGCAATCCACTGACCCAGCCAATCATATGCACATTAGCCTAACTAGCCTGATCTGCAAGGGCATGGAAGGCAATATCAAGGACCTTATAAACAGGGACATCAGCAACCTCAAAATGTTTGAGCCCATACAGTGTGGTATTGTCAAAGAGAGATCAGGCTTGTTAAACCTGGTCAACTTCTCTGAAGCGGACAACAAACACAAGGATGAGGGTAGGATGGTGCACACTGCCTACCTTCATCTAGCCCACATCTGTCACAATAATCCCCAGGAGGCCATGATACATAAGCCTACACAGCTAGCCATCAACCTGTATGTTATCAGATGGGTAGCTAACTGGCTCAATGATAGTACCCACTTGGTCAAAGCAGTGGAAGCTGTGTCTAGTAGTAGACTCTTACAGGGCAGTGTACACAACAATCAGTATGCGGGTGACTACTGTTTGAGATATACATTTCCGGGGTACAAGACAAAACCAGTGGTCTGTGGCTTACTAGGTTTACAGATAATTTCAAGCTGGCCACTCTCTGACATTCCCCTACTAATGTGAGCATCGTCCAAAAGGCCATTACCCAAATGAATGACTGGTGCAAGAAGCATTGCCTCAAACTGAATGCCAGGAGATGCATCATTTTCCCTGTTGTGGTAGATGTCATTTAAACTAATTATGACAGTAATAGCAATGTACTGAGCATACAATCAGGTGTGAGGTGACTTGTGCACCAAGGTTGGTAGCAACCTGACAGTTCCCCACCATATGGGCACCATTGTATGGAAGGCTGTCTATATGGCCCACCTCACAAATACGGGTATGTCATCCAGGAACCAGGAGGCCACAACATCACTGTACTCCACCATTATCAGATGCATTACAGAGTACAATGGCTTCTTTGGCATGTACCTTGCCAAACAAATGCAGCAGTTGCATAGACCACAGAGGCTCCTGACCAGGCAAATCCAGGGTCTGCAGCACCTATCCTATACAGATAGGCTGAAAGCCGTGTCCCTGTACTCATACAGACTGATCATAGGTGACCCGTGTCTGGCATACAAGGACAATTCCAAACAAGCCTTGATGGCATTTCTGCATATCTGTATGACAAACCCCATTCATGCAACATGCATGCAAGGTCCTCACTTGGTCTGTGACATGTATAGTACTTGTTGGCGGGATAGTGTAGTGTCCCACACAATACACTGTCTAGGCCTCTGGCAATCCCACACCACATCCTTTGCATGTGATAATACTTGTGTCACAACCTTGTTATCCATACCATCGATGCAGGGACATGCTCATATGGGTCTGATGCACAGTGTGAATACAGTAAAGTGTAGCAATGTAATGCTGTATAAGGTGCTGTCTGCTGGCAATAGTTATTGGTACACATCGAGGTGTATGTACCTTGTTAGCCATGATGCACTATTACTGTTGGTACTGCTGACTGACTGTAATGTCATGTACTGTATTCTGTTTGTGTTCCAGGTGTCTGTGTGTATGCACGCTGTGGGCCTCCTGACAGTAGCAATGATGATTAAGGGGGAGTGGAAACACAGTGACCTTTTCATAGTTAGGGTACAGCTGTATATATACATGTTTACCAGGTGTGTTTACATGCAACATTGTGTGAGGGGCAATTGTGGCAGACAGTATGGCCTTGCATACATACCCTTGACATAGCCAGCTAGCCTTTATACATGTCACCTGGGTGTTCTGTAGGACCACAAGCTCATATACCGAGGAAGTTACTTGAGTACTGGCACTAGGTCCCTCACAAGCTTAGCAATTACTTTTACTGCAACAGATTCAGATATCAGCACCTGTTGCCCATGCCATTTCTGTCACATCCACTCAACCTTCATACAGTTGATGAGAGTATGCCTGGTACTTTGTATGACAGGGTTGGAGTATTATTTCTGACACAGGACAGCCTATGTTAGTCTAACATGACAATCACCAGCATGTGTGTCTGCTAAATCATATGCATGGCTGGCCTCTCCTGCTGGTAGTGCACACAGAGTCATAGTCCTGTACATGGGGCAGCTGATGAAGGGCTGAGCACGGCCCCTACCTGCACAGTCTTACGAATGACAGCCCTAGATACATAATACAAATAGCACATAGGTAATGTAGTGTAGCAGTGTCTGCCACTATTATTCAAGTGGGTGACAATTGCAGGGCTGTTAGAATTGCCAGTGGTTGGTTCAGAGACCCTTAACATGTTAGAGCCATCTGACACACACACACACACACACACACACACACACACACACACACACACACACACACACACACACACACACACACAATGTCAGTCATATGGCCCAGCCTAGGCCTCTGGCAATCGCACACCACATCCTTTGCATGTGATGATACTTGTGTCACAACCTTGTTATCCATACCATCGATGCAGGGACATGCTCATATGGGTCTGATGCACAGTGTGAATACAGTACAGTTTAGCAATGTAATGCTGTATAAGGTTCTGTCTGCTAGCAATAGTTATGGGTACACATCGAGGTGTATGTACCTTGTTAGCCATGATGCACTATGTCATGTACTGTATTCTGTTTGTGTTCCAGGTGTCTGCGTGTATGCACGCTGTGGGCCTCCTGACAGTAGCAATGATGATTAAGGGGTGTGGAAACACAGTGACCTTTTCATAGTTAGGGTATAGCTGTATATGTACATGTTTTCCAGGTGTGTTTACATGCAACACTGTGTGATGGGCAATTGTGGCAGACAGTGTGACCTTGCATACATACCCTTGACATAGCCAGCTAGCCTTTATACATGTCACCTGGGTGTTCTGTAGGACCACAAGCTCACATACAGAGGAACTTACTTGAGTACTGGAACTAGGTCCCTCACAAGCTTAGACATTACTTTTACTGCAACAGATTCAGCTATCAGCACCTGTTGCCCATACCATTTCTGTCACATCCACTCAACCTTCATGCAGTTGATGAAAGTATGCCTGGTACTGTGTATGACAGGTTTGGAGTATTATTTCTGACACGGGTCAGCCTATGTTAGTCTAACATGAAAATCACCAGCATGTGTGTCTGCTAAATCATATGCATGTCTGGCTTCTCCTGCTGGTAGTGCACCCAGAGTCATAGTCCTGTACATGGGGCAGCTGACGAAGGGCTGAGCACAGCCCCTACCTGCACAGTCTTACAAATGATAGCCCTAGATACATAATACAAATAGCACAGAGGTAATGTAGTGGGGCAGTGTCTGCTATTATTCAAGTGGGTGACAATTTCAGGGGCTGTTAGAATTGCCAGTGGTTGGTTCAGAGACCCTTAACATGTTAAAGCCATCTGACACACACATACATACACCCCCCCCCACACACACACACACACCGCTGCATGTGGATATGCACCGAAACACACATGCACATGGAGGTGACTCTTCTCAGAGTAGATGATCTACCCATCTATTTATGTACAATACACAGTGATATGACCATTGCATGCACCACAGTGGCTTGGTGTTAGAAACTGTGTAACTGTGCTTGTACGGTGGATGACATTTGTATAGGCTGAAACTAGGTTGGCAATGGGGGAGTTCACAGGGTGGAAGAGACACACAAAATAGTATAGCCATCACATACACACAGTAAAGACAGCCACAGGGGCTGTGCATACAGAAACACATACACAGTTGCCAATAGACATATTAGTAACCCTACTTATCCACCGGTATGTACTATAGTGCTACGTGCACATGACATGCTCCATATAGATTATATGCCTGGGATATAACACACAACCTCTTACAACAAGTAATCTTACAAATGCCTTCATGGATGATGGGATAACCCACCAGAAATAGCGACTGGTCTCATCTACTGCTCCTATAAACCTGCACAAGTGATAGAGTGACAGACTTTGTATCAGCATGATGTGTTAGTCAGGTACGATGTCTGATGCTGGCATGTGTGTCACTATGGTAACTGTGACATATTTGGCAATAATATCACAGGAATGCTCATTGTTAAGGGACACAGACCACATATAGATTGCAAACATGTGGATATTCCAGATTTGTACAGATGACTGGTATGGGCTTTATAGTGTTACATGGCGCATGTGTGGCAGATGCCATTAACAGGATGTTTAAAGTAATGTCATGGGTAGGGGTCAACAGGCCTTAAATTGGTATAACCTACACACACAACAGCCACAGGGGATATGATTCATCCACACTTCTATAGTTGTCAGTATTGAGATTAGAACCCCTACCTATCTAATTATTTTCACTACAGTATTATGCAGTTATTGCACATGCCACAGAGCTTAGAGCGCTGACAAATGTATACAGGTACATCTAAGGTGAATGACATCAGCAGACCTTGTAAAGTAGGGCAATGGGATATGTACTGGGTGGTACACCCCTCAAAATGGTATAACCCACACCTCCAGAGGATATGATTCTCACCCCAATGCAGACACAGTATCACAGTTGCCAGTATTGTGTTTAGAACCCCTACCTATCTAGTTATGTGTGCTACAGTGTTACACAGTTATCACACTCTCCACAGAGCTTGTAGGATTTAGCAGTGTCCCAAGGTACATCTAAGGTGAATTACATCAAGAGCCCTTATAAAGTATGGCAATGGGAAATGTATTGGGTGGAAAAGGCATCAGAATACATTACCCTACAAACATACTCACTTACAAACACCTTCACACACATTTGCCAGACCTGAGAGTAGAACCCCTGCCTATCTAGTTATTTGTACTATACTGTTACTTAGTTATTACACACGCCATGGAGCTTATAGGACTAAGAGCTGTTCACAGGTACTTCTAAGGCCAATGACATCAGCAGGACTGCTAAAGTAGGGCACTAGGAAGTTTAGCGGTTTGGAATGGCCTAAAACTGTTTCACCTACAAAGAAACACACACACTTACATTTGCCAGGACTGGGATTAGAACCCCTACCTATTTAGTTATTTGTTCGTAGGTTCATAGGTTCATACTAGGCTATCTGCCCTGGGGCAATTATAAGCCTAGCCTGATTCTGTATGGCTTACACCACCCCTTGATTTGAGTATACTGTGCCCTTTTTAAGGTTTAGTTTACTCTGTCTCTGTCTAATAG
>NC_056741.1:1878577826-1878597826 GCF_019279795.1 Protopterus annectens
CTGTCCACAGCAGGACATCATTCTATGCCATTTAGGGTATCTCTGTGTATAACTCACTCTCTGTGTGTCCCCATGTGTCTCTTTCTCTCTCTATCACTGTCTCTCTCTCTCTCTCTTCCTCATGTCTATGTGTGTGCATGTTTGACTTATTGTTATATATTACCCATATATATGTCGGAGTATCACATGCAACAGATGCAGATATATCACATATGGGCCACCTACAGCTAGCTGAGGGTAGTCCTGTCTGATGGGTGTGTGTAGGTACAGTTAAGGTGTACATAGCTGTTTGTATGCAAAGACATATATGCAGAATACAGTTATATAGTCCGATGTGGGTTCCAACATGGCCTGTGATTCTCTAAGTGTAGGAGCATGCCCAGTATGACCTTCTATAGTGAGAGTGGGACTCCATTCCAGAGATAGTTGCATGTTTTGTGTGCTATAGGCATACCTCTCAAAAGTAAACAGGAATTTGCTAGAGGTACAGGGTATGTTTTAGCAGACATTTTCTGACATAACTGAGGTCTGATACTGGAATGTATTGTGTCATTACCTAATAACAGACATCCTCAGATCATCACAGTGCTTTACCAGAGGAATACACAATGTATGATGCACAGACCACTGTTATGAGCGCAACTATAGACAATCTTGCCCAAAAAGGCCAGTTGAGAGGTGTGGCTACAGCTGGTTGACTGATGCAGCTGTGTAAACAGTCTAGCAACTTGGTGATATACTGACTGGGGATCTCCTGCTTGTGTGGTATTCTTCTTACCTGAAAAGTCATATCCTGGTGTGGCCATACCTTTCAACTGTACAGTTTTTGGCAAATTGTCCAGGTGTTTGTCTAGAAGTTTCGTATAGTGTACATAAACTTGCGTTTGTATGGCAAATTAGTTGCATATAATTGAAGACTGACATTACAAAATAATGACAGAAATTAGAGTTTCAGACTTCATAACCTTCAGACTATTCCTGCTAATGCAAAACCTGTATATTCTACCAACTTTCTCAGTATGTAAGGGCAATATTTACAACACATGCCTATCATTGGGCCTTTGTCCCACTTTTATTTATGACCTTGTCCAGATGTCTTCCTGTCAGAGGTTGAGAGGTATGGGTGTGGGTACAGAGTGCAATCTACTGTGCAGAAATGTCCGTTATATGTGTAGTATATTCCACATAGCACTGTGTGACTTCCAAGTATGTCAGTGGCAGAGCAGTACAGAATAATGTGGTGAATCACCGACAGAAAGTTGTGTATAGGTTGATAGGTTGCTATGACATTAGTAGGGTATTGGTCCTGAAGCCCTTACAACCCACACAGATGAGGGTGTAGCCCATGTTTAGACATGTCAGCACACACAGCCCCTGCCCAGCAGGGACACAGGTGGAATCACAGGACTGTATTTTGTGTTTCCCATGCACTTATACAGGGAGCACATCACTAGGGGTATTGAGGCATTTGGCTTGCTGTGGACAGGGAGTGTATTCCAAAGATGGGGGAGTGTATGGGACATGTATCTGTCACACCAACAAGCTGTACTGATATCACAGCCCGGGTTGATGCTGTGCCTACAGATTGATTGAGTGGGCCTTGACTTCCAGATGTGCAACAGTCCCATCAAAGTAGGGTCTGGATTGCTTTGTATGCCAGACAGGGGTCACATCATCAGAGTCTGTATGGAATGGGGTAGAGGGACAGTGCTATTAGCCTGTCTGTGTAGGGAAGGTGTATGAGGTTTGGGGTAAGGCCTTAGGGTTTGCAAGACCTGGTATGTGGAGACTACATGGTCTGCAGTGTGTAGATTTGTGAAGTTCTCATGTGTTTTTGCCTCTGAGGGGTCCTACTTTGGGTTTTGGTTTTATTGTGGACCTCCACTTATATGGGTGTGTGTTGTGTATTTATTTGCAGGTGATGTTTACTGACTCCATACACTGTATGGCACCTATGTTACTGTACAATGTGTTCTGGTGTGAACATTCTCCATTTGTCTTGTGAGTGGTTCCCCTTCCCCTTATGTGTGTCCCTTTGTCCTTCTGTAGTCCAGTCACAGGCTTTTGCCACAGTTGCTGCTGTTATATATTTGTAATTCTGATGTGAGCGGGGTAAATGCCCATAACATCACACACAAGGTTGTGAACTTCACACCTCTGAGTGTATGTATTTAGCAGGTTGTCCATCATTGCACCACTACATTTGCTGTGGTTGTTAGATGGTTTGTGTTGCTATATATTATTATGAGGCTCCATGTGGGCCTAGCTGTCATAGCGTCACAGACTAACATCTGGACAGGCCCATATATGACAGTCAGACAAAGGCCCACATATGAGGACAGGGTGTTAATAATATTCTGCCAAACATAGACAGTTGGGAGACCAGTTTGGTAATTGCTTACTTTCTCTTATGGGTATGATGTCTGCTTCCCCACTGTCTGCCATTGCTGCTTTGACATGACCCTATCTTGTTTTTCAAATAGTTTGCAGGCAAATGCAATGTTAGGACAAGCAGAATAGATATGCAAGGCATACTTGTGCTCCTTCTGTGACAACCTCTGTCATTTCAGGGGTATGGCTGTTGGCCACTGACATGTCAGTACTGACACAGAAAGGTGGCAGCCTTTTTTATACTGGCAGTACACTGACCTTCAGGTACCTACTGTCCTACTAGGCACCACACCTCTCAACTTCTGACAGCCAGACATCTGAACAAAGCCATAAGTAATTGGGGAATGAAGACCTAATTATAGGAACAATTTTTAAGTATTGGCCTTACAAACCTAGAAAGGTGATACAATAACAGGTTTTGCATTAGCATACATTTTTCTATAGGGTATGAAGATTGACACTACAATCTGTCATTATTTTCTGACCTTAGACTTATGTGATTTTCCAATGAATTGCCAGACAATCACTATTTCCTGATTTACAGACCACAATTATGATGCAAACCTCTAGACATTCTGCAATAGGTCTTTACATTTGTGAGGAATGGTAGGCACTGTGTAGGTTACTTCAAACTGCGTGCTGTCCATATGTGTGGCCCCCTGTCCATGACCTATCCAGCTTTCCTGCAGTAACAGATATTGATGTCTGGTCAGTGTGTACAACTCCTACCATAGGTGTAGCTGACATGGAAAATAGTTGGCACTGCAGTTCTTGGAACATGGCCCTGTCAACCACATTACTGTACCTAGCTCACTAAGACACAACAGCCGGGAGTAAGTGCTGGCCACATCCTGACAGTATTAACCACACATATACATAGCTCATTGACCCCTGCATATTGTGGACATGCAACAAGTTATCATGTTGATTGGAACAGCCCTGGCAATGTGTGCTATGCTGCTATTTCCCTACAAACATGCATATTACTGCATTTCTATGGAAATATGGGTGTGGGGGGCACACCTGTCAACTGTACACATTTGCACAGACTGTGCTGATATTTTCTTTACATTTTGGTTCCATTTAGTGTAGTATTGTTCCCTGTCTTGGAGAATAGAGGCATATCACTAAAGACCACAGGTCAGATTGTAATGGCATACATTTTAGTTTCAGACTTCTTACCCTTCAGAGCTTACTGCAACTTCAAGACCTGCTGTAATATCACTGTGTACGTCTGTAGGGGGGCATTTAATCATTGTCGTCATTTTGGGGCCTTTGCCAGACATTTCTTTATGGTTTTCTTTGGCTGGCTTGCTGGGTGGGGCTGATGGGTGAGTATGGGACCCCCCACATTGACATCCATGCATGTGACCTATGTGTCCCCAGTTAGTTGGCCCCCACATATACTGCAGTAGGATTTGTCACCTTGGGTACTACTGCATAGTGTGGGGAAGACAGTATTGGGCAAACATTTCCTGGTTTCCCACATAGCTGTCAGTTGTCTGCTGCTATCCCAGTAGGCCACCCCATTCCCTTGCATGCATGCAGCGATACCATAGGTATGCTACCAGAACATACTACTCCATTCATTTATTGTTAAGAAGACTGACTTACCTTGTGCCTGCAGCAGTTGTGAGGATGGTCCTTGAGGACTGCCTATGTTGGATGCACGCAGTACACAGCTTATACATGGTAAGGTACAAGTAGTGTGATGTGTGTGGCATCCATTTTACTATGTGTGCAAGTCAGAGAGAGGTGTCAGTCCCTAGGTCCCTACAGCATCAGTATGTGTGCTATGTGCTGCCTCTTTGCCAAGGCTAGTTCATACTGGGCACACCTCCATCTGCCTACAGGAGTAGATTCAGAGGGTATCTCCTCTGAGTCCCTCTGTGCCTGTGGTGATCTTGGCAATAGTGGGGGGCTCTGTGGCCTTTCCCTGTACTGTTCCTGCTGCAGCTGTTTCCACAGGATCATATTGGGTAGCATGGCACATACTATGAACATGTGTGCACATGTGACTGAAGAGTACTGCAGGGTTTAACCAGATATGTCAAGGCAGCAGAACCATGACTTGAGCATCCCATACACATGCTCTATAATGATTCTGGTTTATGCGTGTGCCTCATTATGGCATTCTTGAGTTTGTGTGTGTGCATTTCTGATGGGTGTCATCATCCATGGCTCCAGTGCATAGTCAGCATCCCCCACCACATGGCCATACAGGATGCCCCCCCCTGGCAAATCCCTGGTACAGCTGTGAGGAATGCCAGATGTGGGAGTGTGATAGCTTCCTGGGCTACCAGCACACACATTAATTATAATGCCCTGGGCATTGCACATGACCTAGCAGCTGATGGAGTGAAACCCCTTGTGGTTTATATAGACCGTACCCTGTTCACCGGGTGGTGCTTTGATGTGGATGTGCATGCAGTCTATGGCACCCAGCTCCTCTGGGTAGTCTGCTACATGGGAGAGGTGCATATTGCTTGTCCTCTCCTCAGGTGTGCTGGGGAAATAAATGTGCTCACCGGCATATGGTAGCATGGCATCCAGGAACTGGTGGAGTACCCTGGATACAGATGCCTGTGAGACCCCCCATGATGTCCCCAGTAGGTCTTTGGAAAGTACTTTTAGCTAGTATTCTTAAGGCTACACATACTTTGGTAGCCACTGGGATGGGTTCCCCTCTGTTGGCTCTGGGACTGAGGTGAGGCCAGCACAGCTCAATGAGTTGCTGAAGTATGTCCACATCCACCCTGTAGTGCTCTAGTATCTCCAGATCATGTAGCCCCTGGTAGGTTATCCTGGGTCTGAACACTCTTCTCCTCCTCCTCAGTCTGGGGTGGTTGTCAGCATTATCCTCCTCACCACCTTCAGCCTCTAGCACATACTGATGTATCAAAGTGACAGCAGCCCCTAACATTTTGTCAGTTAAAATTCCCCTGAGTGTGTACACCAATGGTGCAGAGTTTGTGGGAAAAAACAGACTGAAAGGTGTTTGCATAGTTTATACTGTTGTGCTGCAGATGCTACCTGTGTGATTGGCTGACTATGAAACATTCCACTTGCCAGCTATATTATTTGTACTTGAGTGCCATTATTCTGCTATTTCCCCTTTTTTCTCTTTCCATTTCAGCCTTGGCTAAGCCCCGTGGCATGCCACACACACACTACTGCTCAAATGTAAACAATTCTGCTGGCTCTTGTTCATTTTCTTTCTTGTTTCCCTTGTATTTAAGCCCCGTGGTACACCGTGCAAACCCCCGCAGCTATAGTAAACAGTTTTGGGCAGAAAGGACCCTCCTCCCATGGACGTGAACACGCTCAGCATTTGATGAACTAGCTCAGACACACCCGCTCGCTTAACTGTGCTTAGCTAGGTGCAAACAGAGGCAGTGGATCTCCAATGTGCTTACACCAAGCATGACACACCCCCTTTTCATGTCAGCTGCTTCTCCTGCTTACACTGCAGCATTATAAATTCTACACAGTTAGGTGCAGGCGGATACGGTCTCCCATTTTGCTATTCAATAAATTTAGCTCATTTGAATACCCCACTGCCTTAGTCCCTTGTTATACCACTACACCAGAGCCTATCTCCTTAGCAACCAGTGTTACCTGCTATTGTTATGGTTCTGCACTATAATGGAAAAATGCAGTTTTACTTAAAATTGTCTTTTTTAATTTTTTTCATATTTTCTGCACAATTTCATTTGTGTGCTGCTGTGCTACACTTAAATGGCCGAAATTGGCAAAAAAAAAAAAAAAACTTTGATTTTCATAATGTTGAAACTGTTTTCCATGCCAATGGCTATATATTTGGCCATTGGCATGCCTAATAGTCATAATACATGCTTTATTTTGAGCTGTCATGTCCCAGTTTTGATTTTTGCAGAAATGTACACAGTTAGTAACCAATCACATTTCTGCAATGGGCACTGCTCTGACACGGATGCCTGCCTGCTTACTTAATCACTAATTCATCTCATTTCCATGGTTTTCACCAGCAAATTAGGTAATTAGCATTATTCAGTGGTGTCCATGTCAGAATAGTGCTAGCAGGCTCGTGTATGCCCCCAGCCTTGTTTACTGGATCGCTTGGCAGCCATATTCCATGTAGAAGCTGCTACACAATTCTGACATGGTAAACTTGCTTCAATGAATTCCAGGGCCAGAAAAATGAACACATACATAGCAAATGTACTGATTTTGCATCATATTATATCATTAATATTACAATACCAAGATATTGAAAATGCACATTCTGACCAAAAGCATATAGTAAATAGACTTTTACATGGGCAATAGATCTATCTCATCTCCCTGCAACTTTTCAGGAAAATTTCTCCTGCCCCAATACAAGTCACAGTCTGGCAACAAAGGCTTTGCTTTATATAAAGTGCAGTTGTATTGCATGTCCGCATGCAAATGTTACCTCAAACCTGGAGTTGTTTATCTCTGACTTTGACTTTTTTTTTTAATACTTCCATCATTCTCATGGTATGACTTGGTTGTGAAATGACATTTCATGGATTGCAGTAGTTACATATTTATATACTTTCATCTGTTCCAGTGGAATTATTTTTATAGTACGGCATTCAGTCACATCAGCTCACAAAAAAGTCTTATTTCTTACCTATCTCTTTTAGATGCCTGAACCTTTTATTGAAAGTATTTGACAAGAAAGACAGTTTTGTTTGGGTTAAGGTTGTAATTGCTGCATTGTTAATTGCAGTTTTAAGTTCACAAGTCCATTTCAGCTGGTTGGTGTCAGTGTTTTTTGAAACAGTGCAACAGACAGCTTAAAGAACAGGTGGCCCTAAGATGCTGATTGGGCTAAATAGGATGATTATTCTGGATTTGTTTGACTGAGTTTCACCTTTCTGTTTGGCACAAGATGTAAGTGCAGTGATCTTAGAGAAGCAAAACAGTTGATGCCAGGTTCAAATCCAGTGAAGTGATAATTTTCCCAGAATTGTCACTAACGAACAGGTCCTTATTGCACTCTCCAGAACTAAAATCACTGCATCAATGGGTCCTAATAATATCTCAGGATGCCCCCTAAATAGCTTGATAAATGACCTGACAGGCCCACTAGAATCTCTATTCAACCACAGCCTCCAGACAGGTTTTGTTTCTAGGGAATGGAGGAATGCAACGGTCATCCCTCTACATAAAAGCAGACCATCAGCATACCCGTGGAACTACAGACCCATAAGTTTGACTAGTCTTATAAGCAAGGCCATGAAAAAATTATTGTGGACCTGATAAACAAAGACATAGGAAATCTTCAAACACTGGACCCATCCTAGTTCAGTTTCGTCAAGGAGGGGTTATGCCTACTAAACTTTGTGGACATCTTCAAGAGGGTCACTAGAGCCATGGATGAGGGCAAAATGGTACATATTGCTTAGCTTGACCTGACAAAAGCATTTGACACAATACCTCACTCAGGTATTAGAGAGACAAACTCATAAATATAAGCAAAAATCCCTGTGTCACCTGATAGCCAAAAGGCTCACAGATAGGACACAAGAAGTGAGGGAGGGCTGTTCCTAGTGGTGTCCCACATGGAAACATACTAGACCTCTCCTGTTGGAATATACTTCTCAGAAGTCAAGGCAAATATAAAGGATCTTTGGCTGACCAAATTTTCTGACGACTGCAAGCTGGGTGTAATCACTGAATCCCTCCCAGGAGGGTTTGACACAGATAAGTAACTGGTGCCAGAATCATCACCTAAAACTCAATAAAAAATGTCCAGTTATACCCTTTGGGAAGATGACTATCCCTGTAAATAAAAACACCGATGACACTCCCCTAAGTGTATACCCAGTAGTAAGTGACTTGGGAACTCAGGTTGATAGTAACCTGAACTTTGATCACCATGTGCCCATGGTAGTGAGAAAATCCTTCTATGTGATACAACTTATAAGTAAGGGCATGCCATCCAGTTCTAAGGAGATCATAGTCCCACTATACATAGCCCTCATTAGACCAATAATTGAGCGCATTGCACCCTTTGGCATGTACCTGTCCAGGCATTTGCAACAACTGGAGCAGCTACAGAGGTTCTTCACTAAAAGAATACATGGTGTAAATAATATGCCCTGTGTACACCATCTCAAAGCCTTGTCCCTGTACTAGGTCTCTTACAGACTATGGGGGAATGATCTATGTGTAACTTAGAAGGCATTCTCCCATCCAGCCCTGATGGGTATGCTACACATTCGCAAAACAAACAGCACTATAATTACCCAATCTGAAGATCTAAACCTCATCTGTGACATAAGCAAAACATGTTGCAGGGAGAGGTAAGTGTCTCAGAGATTACCCCTTCTCTGGAACAAACTCCCCATTCAGGTGAAACAGAGCTCTTCCCCAAGCCTATTCAAATGCAATTTGGACCAACAGATGGGAAACAGAAAATTCATCCCTGGTTTGTTTCCTGTTGCCCTTATGGACAGGGCCAGTTTGTAGATGCCTTAAGTCACAGGCATATACCAAAGCCATTCTAACTCATTGTCATTGGGAAAATTGGGGCATGGATGGCTAGGCTGAAAAAGGTCCTCGGGCATTAGCATAATAATCTCCTATGAGCCTATGAACCTCTAAAACATAACTTTTGATACAGTATGTAGACTGTATTCACACATTTGGTCATGTTTTGTAAGAGGACATTTGCATATGAATTTTAGGGTGCTGAATACCAGCTATTCTTTCTGTGCATGTTTAATGTTTTGTTTTATTTTCATTTTGTGGTTATGCTTTTCTGATTGATGGCTTAGTAGCTGTTGAATAAAAAAACAGCTTTGCTGTAGCAACTTCTAAACTGAGATGAGCTTCTCTTCTATGCTGATAGCAGTTTTCACCTTTCCTAGTACTCAACCAGCACCTGCTTAATATGACTTGTGGAAGGTGATTACAGTACAATTTTTTTCCAAACAGATGATCATTTTTATTTTGTAAACTGATGTGTTGGCTTTGAACTATTTGATTAGCAGCTTATGGAATTCTATTTTAAATAGTAGATATGTACTTTAGATTATAGCTATTGTTTCATTTTGTGTGTGTATGTGTGTGTGTGTGTGTGTGTGTGTTTGTGTGTGTGTGTGTGTGCACATATATATGAAAACTTTAGTGATATTTATGAAAAAAATAATACCTGTACAAGGATGATACTGTTTTTGATATTTTAATTATTATACTAGCAATTTATGTAATATTCCATTCTCAAAGAGTACTAACCACAGAAGGAACTAAAATAACTGAAAATGCCTCAGCTACTATTTACCTAGTATTACTCATTTAATAACTCACTTTTCAATTAATAATTATATGAATACATCAGGGTGGGACTCTATATACAGTTTGGGTCAACCTTCTGTAACTTCCTGGAAGACATATCTGAGGCTCCAGGATAATGATGTTTTAATTAATTGTTTAAATGATTCTCATGCCATTTGTTTTACCTTACTTTTTTACCCACACAGAAGTTGTATTATATATATAAACTGTATATTCCTGTCTCCTCCTTTCTTTGTTGACCCTAATCCTGTCTGTTTTAATACAATCTCCAACAGACTGTGCATGACAGTAAAGCATACATTATTGTTTAACAGCTATTATTGACTACATTATTGTTACACCACTAAAGTCCAAAAATAGTCTTGTGACTTACTGCAATAATTGAAATACAAGTTCTGCACTGCATCCTGAACTTGAATATAAGTGTAGTAAGACTGATATTTACTCTTTAGAATATATATGAAGTGAAGACAGTCGACCGGAGTCAGCAGTTGTGCAGGAATAAGTTATTCCTGCATGGCAGGGACCGTTCCAGTTCAGCACGGCAGTGCGCCATGCATATGTATGAAGGGGTCTATATTAGAACATCGAATTTTCACAACTTCGAATGTTCTAATATCGACCCCTATTCAGTGAACACTGAAAATAGTGAAGCTACAGAAAACCAATTTTTTTTCCTAAGGAAAAAATTTGGTTGTCCGTTTCTGTCACTTCGCTATTTTCAGCACTGTGGTGGAAAGTTACGGGTTGGGTTCAGGTAATGCAGGTTAGGTGAGTTAGGGTTAGGGCACGGGTCAAGTAAGTGTGCGATTGTGTGGACGTGAGGGTTAGGGTGGGATAGGTGAGTTAGGGTTAGGGAGCAGGTGAGGTGAGTGTGCGATAGTGACAGACCTTAGGGTTAGGGTTTGGGTTAAGGTAAGTGGATAGATAGTGGTGTATGTACAGTTTAGTGTAGGGTTAGATGTAAGATTTTAGGTGTATGTGTGTAGATTGCTGTTTGTTTGGTGTGCTTGTGTTGTGTGTATGTGTTTTGGTACAGCAAATTTTTTCCCTAGGAAAAAATTTGCTGTTCTGCATATTCGATGTTTTCAGCATTTGCTGAATAGGGGTCGATATTAGAACATTCGAAGTTGTGAAACTTCGATGTTCTAATATAGACCCATATGAAAGCATGCTGTTGTGCTGTAAAATGGACATGGTTCCATGTATGAGCGCGGGGGGGTGTCTGAGAGCAGATCTCTCACAATACACATGCCCCCTGCACTCCAGCATTGCCTTTTGGCAATTTAAAACAACCAAGAATGCTCGTAACACCCCTACCCTGTCAGGCTAAGAAATCTGGTCAAAGCCATAAGGGACAATCATCCCTACCAAGGCAAAATTTGATAGAATAACACACTTACCATAAGCACATAGCACACACCTTCCAACCCATCAGAGTAAGGAATGTGAACAAAGTCAACAGGGACAATCGTTCCATAAAGCAGAAAGTTGATAGAATAACAGGTTCAGCATTAGCAGGGTTATTCTGAAGGGTGCAAATAAAAAAACACAACAAATATTTTTTTTTTAAACATGCAATGAAGTTTAGGCATAGCTACTCGGGTCTGCCCATTGCTTAGCTACGCTTAGTCCAGATTAAACAGCACAAGACGTTAAATAGCAAGAGACATTCAGTATAAGCAGTACTGCAATAGTGCAGTGGTTAGAGTATGCTCTTTACAAGCAGACATTCCTGGTTTGATCCTCCCAGTTGCCAATTTGCATTTTACATGTAAAAGCAGTACATAAACTTTTTTTGTATAATTAGCTACTAAATAACATATATTTGTTAACCAGAGTACTGTAGTAGATCCAGATGTGAGGTGTCAGTATAATACAGTTGTGAAACCCCATATAAACACAAGTCCCCCATACAGTATAGTCACACATGAATAAATGTAATGAAAGCACATTGGGGGATGTCAGGGACAGTAAACAAATTTATAATATGTAATGAATGATGAATCAATCCCATACAGCAGATAGTCTATAAAATAAAAAGTAAGCAATGCTAAGCATTGCACAGCTCTGATTACCACGTGTAAGCATTGTGTAAATATGACTGCTAAGCAATGAGTAGCCCAGCTAAGTGGATTTGCCCATTGGTAAGCAGTGCTGAACCTAGCCTTTTAAGCACTGTGAACCTTAGCTAAGTAGGTTTGCCTGTAGCTTAGCTTAGCTCAGCATACTCAAAACCATCCAATCATGGCAAAGGGTGGGAAATCAGCTGTATTTAAACCCCACTGGTGGGAAAACAGCTCATAACTGGTTGCAGCTTCCCACTGTAGGCAGTATGGCAAGTGTTGGTGAGGGCATGTGCTTCCAGGCACAGTGCCAGGGCATACAGGAGTCCAAGGTCATGGTAGGACTCCTGGTAAAAAAAACATGATGAAAGACTGCTGCACGGCCAGTACCAGGCCTCCCAATATAAAGCGGAATCCTGGAACCATCTCACCCATGATCTCACCAGTGCCACTGGTATCCCTCAGACTGGCGAGCAGGTCCGGCACTGCTATGTCGAATTAAAGTGGAGGAAGAGGGAGCTCTTGGACGAGTGGGTCCAAGAAGCAAGGCAGAGGGGTGATGTCCCAGCAGTGTGTAAGTATTCATATCAATAACTATTTACCAAAGTCCAGCCTGTGTATGTGATGGATAAGTATGGGTAAATATTTCTCTATTTCCTTTACAGCTGCAGCTGAGTGGGCTGTGAATCAGGAAATCCATGCCAGTAGGTTGCAAAGGTTCCATTGCAAGGCTGGTGAGTAACAATCCTGCCTTAAGTAGTCATACCAAATAAATATGAAGTAGTAGAAAGTCACCTGGCAGTATAAAAACTGTGTATGGGTTGCACTGAATAAACCAGACAACATGACAGTAATAGTCCCACATAGGTGATATTTCAATAAAACCGTAACTGCCTGGCAATAAAGTTCTAAATTCTGGACTGGTTATGTTTACTCTGGTATTGTATGGCATTTATTGTTGCATTCTCTGAATAGTAATGTTGTGTTAACCACTGTTACCCACACTGTGCTACATAAAAAATATGTCTAGGAATGTCTGTATAAGACTGTTATAAGTACAAGGTCTGATTGTACAACCAAGAGAGACTTAGACAGAAAACACTGAAAGAACTGACAGCGGTGTCTAAATAGCTTATTCTGATAAAACTCAAGTTGTTGCATTTTTAGCCACACACAGCCATGGTTTGAATCCTGGAAGTGGTAGTAAGCTGTATGCATAATCATACATCTCAACTGTACAGATTTTTAGAATGTCCAGATAATTGGCACATATTTTTGGCCTTTCCCTCTGTCTCTCTGGCAAATCACTGGGTTGATCTCAGAATTGTAGTCACTAAATAATGACATACATTTGATTTTCAGACCTCAAATCCTTCAGAAAATGTATATTAAAACAAATCCTGCTATTCTAGCAACTCTCCAAGTTTATAAGAGCAATATTCAAACTATGTCCCTATTTGTGCCCCCATGTTGTCAAGCTTTGTCCAGAGTGTGTGCATTAAGAGAGTGAGTGGTATGTGCAAAATATTAACTAGGAATCTGGGAATATGTGTAGAAACAGGTCGTGTTAACAAAGTTTCCCCCCACAGGTCTTTCAGATAAGTCAACTATAACTGCCTGGCAATAAAATTTAAAATTTTGGACTGGTAGTGTTTACTCTGGTATTGTATGGCCTGACATGTAGAATTCACCAACATCTGATATTAGAATAGAACGGTTGTGTCAACCACTGTTTATCACAATGTGCTACAGAAAAATATGTGTAGGACTGTCTGTATAAGACTGCTGTAATTACAAGGTCAGATTCTACAACCAAGAGAGACTTAGAAAGAAAACACTGAAGGAGTAGACAGCAGTGTCTAAATTGCTCACTCTGATGAAACAGAAATCATTGTATTTTTAGCAGACACAGCCATGGTTCGAATCCTGGGTGTGGTAGTAAGCATAATCATACCTCTCAACTGTACAGATTTTCCCAGAATGTCCAGATATTTGGCTCATATTGTTGGCCTGCTCCTCTTTTTTCCTGGCAAATCAGTGGGATGATCTCAGGATTGTAGTCACCAAATAATGACATACATTTGTCAGACTTCAAATCCTTCAGAAAATGTATATTAAAACAAATCCTGTTACTCGAGCAACTGTCTAAACGTTTATAAGTGCAATATTCAAAATACTTATTTGTACCCCCATGTTGGCAAGCTTTGTCCAGATGTTGTGCATTAACAGATTGAGAGGTATGTGCATAATTACAACTAGGAATCTGGAAATATGTGTAGAAACACTGAGGTAGTGTTAACAAACATTCCCTCCACAGGTCTACCAGGTAAGTGATGTAGAATTTAGCTATAAGACAGTTGAAGTATACACTGTGTACAAACATACCACTGCCCAAACAAAGGCCATAGGATATTGTAATAATACATGTAGAGTAATGATTAAAGCAATGATCATTAAAGTTGTGAGTACTGCAAGGATATATAAGTTGTTAATTGACATCTCCCCCCCCCCCACTATATCTGCAACGATAATCTAAACACACAAATCAATGGGTATGTTTACACCAAACCTACTTTTGGGACATATGTCCTATTGTTCAACAAGTATTGAAATGTGTTTCTATTAATGTTTCATGTTGAAATACTTTCATTGGTGGTCTGTTGCTATCAGTGTAACCTGCATGCTGTTGTAATGGCCACTAAGGTTCCATATATGCATGTGTTCTGTTTGCTATGCAACTGTTCCAAATCTAGTGTTTTGGATTGTGTTGACTATTACTAACCCACATATGTTCTAAAACTGCAGCACCATAGCATGTTTGAGAAAGCCAGTCCCAGCGGTCCCACCTCTCTCACCTCATCTAGCCATGGCACCGGGCCCCAGCACGTGTGGGACCCACCCCGGGAGTGGGCACGGATAGGATACTGTCACCCAAAGCCAGGTCCGGGGATTGGTGCGTATCGAGCTCTGAAGGGAGTTTGGAGATCTGCTATGCCAGCTTGAGGGTGGCATGGCACAATTAAAGGGTCAGCCTGCCCCTCCTGCTCTGCCCCCAGCATAACCACCTTTGTGGCCGTGAAGGTGCAATGGTGACTGCCCATGGGAGAATAGTGTACAGACACAGGGTAACCTACCAGGGGCTACATGAGCTGGAGATAGTGGAGCACTATAGGGTGGACAGGGACATTCTACAGCAAATTGTTGAGCTGTGCTGGCCACACCTCACACACAGAACCAACAAAAGGGAACCCATCCCAGTGGATACCAAGGTATATGTAGGCTTAAAAATACTAGTCACAGGTACCTTCTAAAGGCAAACTGGGGATATCATCGGGATCTCACAGGTATCAGCATCCAGGGTACTCCAGCAGTTCCTGGATGCCATGTCAGTACATGCTGGTGAGGACATATATTTCCCCAATACCCATGTGGCGTTGACCAGAAATATGCGTCTCTTCCACTAAATAGTAGAATAAGAATACCCACAGGTAGTGGGTCCTATAGACTGCACGCACATACACATCAAAGCACCACCCGGCGAGCGGGGTAGGGTCTACATAAACCGCAAGGGCTTCCCCTCCATCAACTGCCAGGTCATGTGTGATGCCCAGGGCATTATCTTGTATGTGTGTGCTGGCAGCCCTGGAAGTTATCACGATTCCCATATCTGGCATATGACACAGCTGTACCAGTTGTTTGCCAGTGGTGACATCCCATATGGCCACTTAGTGGGGGATGCTGGTTACGCACTGGAGCCGTGGCTGACGACACCCATCAGAAATGCACACACACCCGAACAAGAACTCCATAATGAGGCACACACACAATCTAGAATCATAATAGACTGTGTATTTGGGATGCTCAAGTCACGGTTCCACTGCCTGGACATATCCAGTGGAGCCTTGCAGTGCTTTCCAGCTACATGTACACAAATGTTCATGGTATGTGCCATGCTACACAATATAATCCTGTGGAAACAGCTGCAGCAGGAACAGCATGGGGCAAGGCCACACAGTCCCCCACCATTGCCAAGGCCATCACAGACACAGAGGGACTTGGAGGAGGAATAACCTGAGCCTGCCCATGTAGGCAGAAGGAGGTGTGCCCAGTATGCCCAGGCTTTGGAAAAGAGGCACTGCATAGCACATACACTGACACAGTAGGGACCCATGGAATGATACCAGTCTCTCTGACTCGCACATACAGGAAAAAGGATGCCAAAATGACACTACCTGTGCTTTACCATGTATAGGGAGTGTACTATGTGCATCTGACATAGTCAGCTCTCCAGCACCATCTTCAGTACTGGCACAGCTACAAGGTAAGTCACTTTTCCTATCAATTGCTGAATGGAGTAGTATGTACTGATAGTTGTATCTATGGTATGAACGTGAGCATGCGAGGGAATCAGGTGGCTGAATGGGATAGCAGCAGATAGTGGACACCTATATGGGCAGCATGAAATCCATAACAAATACTGGTGTCAACATACTAGGCAGTACTAGACAAGGTGACAAATTCCACTGTGGTGTCCCAAATGTGTGTCCATAGGACACACACACACATGCATGTCAGAGGATCACATACCCAACACCAGCCTCAGCCAGCAGGACAGGTGTAAATGACCATAAAGAAAGGCTGGGGTAAGGCCTCCAATTGATGCAATGGTGAACACCTTTCCCCCCTCCAGACCTACACAATTCGACTGCAACAGGTCTGGCAGTTGTATGTTAGTTCTGAAGGGTAAGAAGTCTGAAACTGAAATATAGGTCAATAAAACCTAAGATCTGTACTCTACTAATATGCCTCCAGTCTGCATGATATGTCAGAATACAAAATGAACCTGAAATACCAGGACAGTCATAGAAAATGTTTAAAGTCATCAGGTGTGTCTCCCCCCACAATCCTATGTAGAAATGCAGTAAAATGTACATGTGGGTTTAATAACAGTGGAGCACAGATTACCTGAGCTGGCCCAATCTACAGGATAGATTGTTGCATGTGTACAATATGCAGGGGTCTGTATGTTAGGTTGTTGTGTGGTCAATATTGTCTGGAAGTGGTCAGCATGTAGGCATGGAGGGTTGTGTCTTGGTGCCCTATGGCCAATACTGTTGATGACAGGGCCATATTCCAACTGCAGTGCCAACCACAATGCTTCTCAGCAATACCCATGTCAGCAGTCATCCATAATCACTGTCCAGATGTCAATATCTGTCACCGTCTGAAAGATGGACATGACATAAATGTGGGTCCAGACATAAAAACACAGTACACAAGTGGAAGTACCCTAGACAGAGTGCATAAAATGTAACTGTCAACTACACACACCTTTGGAATTGTACATACAGGTTAGCAGCACATTAGTTGTCTGTGTAGTATGGAATACTGATGTAGTCTGGCCAATCAGTGGCAGACCACAAAAGGAACAGTTATGAAGTAATGAGAGACTGCACAAGGCAGCACAAGGGGAATGTCCCAGGTATATCTGTGAATCAGCTGCAAGAAGTTTCTATTGTGTGGGTGGCACCCACCTCCACAATACTGTCTTTAGCTTGCTGGCTTGTCTGGCAGGCGGGTGCCCTAAGGCTGGTGAGGAGCTCCTCATCATGTGTCAGTGGAGGCTGGATGGTATGACTCCTACCTGTGGCTAGCTGTTCCCTCCTAACTGCCACAGCATGATGACAGGTGTGGCCAATCAGATCTGTGCAGCGATGCTGCACCTGCTCATAATTGCGGTTGTGCAGGCCAACATCGTTTACCCTGTGGACAAGCTTGTTCCAAAGGGTGGTTCTCTCCTGCAGATCCTGGGCCCTCCCCCTGAAGAGGATGGCATGATGAACTATGAGGTACTGGATTATTGTATCATTTTCCAGGGGTGTGTATGCGGGCAGCCATTCTCGGAACATTGTACCTGGAAGACATAAACAGGAAAAAAGGTCAGAGGACCTCATACAGTTGTCCATGTGCACATCAATAGTGAGTATTACTTCCAAATAATCCAGACTATACCATAACACTGTAAACTGTCATGGCTTGTACATCTTGCATTACACTGCTGGTCGTGACATGTCCAGTTCCCCCAATGTTGGACACGTAATGGCATAATCCACTGCATACCATTCATTTCTTTGTAGAGGGGATGACAGTGGCTATCTTCCATGTGGATGGTGGCATGTGTGTGTTTGAATGTACTGTGTGATGCGACTGTGAGCACATGCCTGTGTTCATGTAGGAGGCAAACGGAAATGTTCTCATGTCCAGTGGAGACTTGCTGTTGTTGCCATCAGTCAACATTATGTCCATGCTCAGCATTGATGCAGGCAGGAGTGTGTGTGATGTGCATATCCCCCTGTACTACTGTTGTGGACAGGGTGCCACTGTTCCCACCTATCCTGTGTGATGCAGGTTGCCTGTATCCATGGCATGTGTGTATGAGGTGTGCTGTACCCCCAGTACAGATTGACATATGTTACTGGCCCTGAGACAGCGTCCATATATGTAAACATGGTTACAGTTGGCCTTGGTAGTTTAGATATGTCTGATTTCTAGTCATAGTCAGCCTTACAGGAGGTCATCTATGAATCTATATGCTTACTCAGATAGAGGTGCACTTGCTTCCAAGTTGTGGTCTGCACCTATGTGTCACTGTACAGCCAATATAGCAACCTATTGTATGCTTTGTGTCTTGGTGGTGTCCACCAAGGGAGATTACTCTATCATTGGTGGAGGATGGTTGTAGAGGTGAGGTACTGCTGATTCCATATGGTTACAGTGGATATGAAGTTTACACACCCCTGTTACAATGCATGGTACTTTTGCAATTGGAACATGACCCCACAAAACACATGTCAACACAATTCCCACATGTGATGTATCCTATAGCCTGCTCAGTGCAATAGGGGACATAACAACCTGTCCTGTGGAAACATATAGGTTCACAGGTTCATAGGAGTGTACTAGGCTAATGGCCCTGAAGCATTTACAAGCCTAGCCCATAGGATTACCCTGGCATTGTGCCACCTGACCTTAGTTTCCAGTGTCTCTGTTGAGTAAAGCCACTGGAGTGATCCCTGGGTTGAATTTTCTATTTCCCATCCACTCATCAAGATTTCTCTTGAAGAGGGCCAGTGAGGTGCTCTGCTTGACATGTATGGGAAGTATATTCCATAGCATGGGCAGTCTCTGGGTTATGAACCCGTCCCTCCAGCATATGAGAAGACACACTCAGGACAATAAGCCATTTTTATGTGTGTGCACAGACTTACACTGAGATGTTGTGTAAACACCTGCTGAGATGATTACGGCATCCATTTGTCTTGGTTCATACTCTAATGTCATATCACATATTCACATGGCAATGGTTGCTCACCTTCCATGATACAGCTTTGTTTCTTTTTCAATAGAATTGTACAGGTTATGGGTCACATTTGAGGTGAGAAACGTTTTGACATGACTTCCTGTGGTCTCATTGCCATACAGCACACAGACCTGGCATTCCAACAGGAATATGTACACTTTGATATCCAGTGTATATGGGTGTTGATATAACTGTTAGTGGTAGGTATGGACAGTGGGTCATAACACAGTTGTACTCTTCTCTGATTACTATGTGATAAACATGCCTACTGTAGTACCCATATCAGTGTCATGGTAATGCAACAATCAGTAGCAGTACACATTTTATTTTGTTGTATGCAGTGACAGTGATATTACACACATGTGCAACATGCACATCCTATTTTCTGGACTGCTTGTGACCCATGTTATTACTTTTGTGCCTTTCAGCTGAACATATGCATACATATACATGCTCAGGTGATACCTGGTACACATTTGTGTTCTATGTCATTAAGGCACACTGTATTTACAATCTTGCAGCTCAATCATACATCTCAACCTGTTATACCAGGACTTCTGGTCATTGGTCCATCTCACTGGATGACAAAACAGGGAAGTTAATTTTGATAACATATCACTATAGCTGTCATAACACAAGTATATGTGTAAGTGACTACAGATATCTGTAACAACTGTGAACTTTGTCCAGAAGAACACTGTACAGTTGAATATTATTAATTCAATATATCACATGCAGTATAACACACACATCTGCAACAGTGCTTTACTATGCTCATGCCCTTTATAGGTATCCTAGATTTACAATAAAAACATGTAGAATACTTATATTTACAGGTAAAATATGGATATGGGTAACATCCCATTAATTGGCCT